>NC_056592.1:1762110-2037110 GCF_018340385.1 Cyprinus carpio
GGCTATGGACAAGTGTTTTGTCATTGTCAGGATTATTTCTGTAAACGTGTTGTCAGGAAACCTTCTTCTTAAAGGTCAGATCATGTGTAAAGCTTACTGTAGCAACAGCACATGTTCAGACACGATGCCAAAAAAACAAAAACAAAGAATGTTTTGTTTTTGAAGTAAACATGATACTAAAGTTACTCCACACGTGAACAAGTAATGTGGTATTTACCCCTGACAAAACCTGGTTCTTTTTTCTGTAGATAATGAAGATTAAACAGGGGACTTTTCTTTGTCACGTGCTGCTGCGTTCTAATCAATGGAGCAATTGTATGTGAAATAGTCTGCATTGTTTATTTGATAAATGGTTTTAAAATAGTACTATGCTACATTGTTGTCGAATGAACACATACCCTACAGGTACACACACTATACAGTATACTGCAGAAACAGTAAGTGTAGCATGTTAGTATGTTAGTACAGTCAGGACTATTAGGATATAAAAAATGTAGAACTTAACTATTAACTAATTGTACAATTATTGTATAATAGTGTTGTTGTATAATATTTTTATACAATATATAAAATTTGCCAAAAAGGTCCAATTTGATCTCAAAAGTTATATTCAACAAATATTTTATTTTTCTTTTATAATAATGCCATACGTTTCTGAAATTGTTCTTATATGCATGTTACTTTTGACTGTTTTCTCTTCTTGTTTTTAATGAATATTTACCTTTTGATAGTCATTCTGTGTGTGTAAAAGTGATTTTAAAATGAACAAGGTTTGCAGGTTTAATGTGTAGCTCAGTTTGGGTTCATTTTAGCCTAGCAGTGCAGTAATTTTAAACTATAAAAAAGCAACCCAGCATGCTGGGTCAAACATAATCCAATTTCAAAACAACCCAGCGCTGGGTTGCCAAAATAACCCATATTGGGTTGTTTTTAACCCAGCAGTTTGTAGAGTGCAGTAACCGGGTCATATAAGGGTAATTCGCTGGGTCATTCCTGTTTCTGCATGTTTTAGTTTCACAATGCCACAGAGACAGAAGCTCAGATCTGTGCATGTTCAAGTTAACTAATTGCTTTTTATGAATTTTTAAGCTCAAACCTTTTCAAAAGTGCCTTGTCACACATAGCATGCAAATGACTAAGGAAGTTTTCACCTGTGTCAGCTGACAAAACCCTGAATAATTTCCTGAATAAACTGGGGATTCCTTCTTTACAAGCTGCTTAATATCATATGATGTTGAGTCACAAGACTAGTTTCTAAAAGAATCAACAAATCAATCAAGCAAATCTACACTGACTGCATCAAAAACCAGTTCACCATATCTGATTTAGACACAGTATGACCTAACACATTTTAATGGGCCGTAACAGACAGTAAAAAAGTGACAGAATCACCTGTAGTGTTTCAGATGAAATGTAAACAGGTTATGTCACGTTAAATACCAACTGCATGCTACTCCAAGGTACTTCAAATAATATAATGATCCAAAACCCACAGTATTACTATGGAATATGTCAAAAACAAGCTATATAATAGCATTTTTTAAATAAAGCTAAATAAGTGTGGAATGTAAATGTCAAAGTACCGTTTTTTCTCTTACGCAGAATGACGGAGATGAAGACGATGGCTAAAAGCACGACAACCACGGCAACAATCCACACATATGGAGTAGAACAGTGAGAAGGGAGTTCATCTGTAAAAAGAGAACAATGTTGGCATTAAATATCTGTTGCTTAAAATATTCACAAAATAAAAAAAAAAAAAAAAAAAAATATGCACAAAAAAAAAAAAAAAAAAAAAAAAAAAAAATAAAAAAAAAAAAAAATATATATATATATATATATATATATATATATATATATATATATATATATATATATATATATATATATTTCTCTCTCTCTCTCTCTCTCACAAATGCACACGCAATAAATGCACACGCATATTTATATATTTCTCTCTCTCTCTATATATATATTTTATATAAAGTTAATTAAATAAATAAAATATATAAAATAAATAAAGTAAAATTTTATTTTAATATTTTCTGTTAAAAGTTTAAAAATATATATTTTATATGTTTATAAAGTTTTTTGCTGCATTTTCAACTGAGTTTTAAAATTTTATTTCAGGTAATTTTTATTTTAATTTCTAATTAATTAAACATTTTTATGTTGTTAGTTTTAGTTAATAATGTATAAATAGTAACAAAGGCACTCCTCCACATTTAACCGATCTGATTTCCCTTTGTGCACGTCTTTACCTACTTATTTCATATCTCACGCCCTCACATCTGGGGAAAACCATCAAGAAAAATCTGCCTCTCACAAACCATAAGCGATGGAAAATAAATGCAACCTTCAAATCTGTAGGCTGATATTCATTCCTACAGAGATGAACTGACAGATATTATTTCCCGAAAGTGCTAGAAAAAGTTTTACGCCCTAGTTTTACACTAATTGCATATAAAATGTCCATTCATTTGGATCGCACAGTTTTTAGTTACATTCCATCACGTTCACCAATAGATGCTTTGCAGTGAATGGGTGCCGTCAGAATGAGAGTCCAAACAGCTGATAAAAACCTCACAATAATCCACACCACTCCAGTCCATCTGGAGAAGACAAAAGCTGAATATTTTTAAGAAACAAATCCATCATTAAATGAGCCAGAAAGTGGTCTGGTCTGAATCAGAAGATTTACACTCCAAAACAGCTCTAAGTAAATATGTGGGTGAATTTTGATGTGAGAGGACAACAGGAGATGGACTTTTTCACTGGAGGAAGCGTTATTATGGATCATGGACTCATATTTTTGCCAGAAGCAACAGTTAGAAGCACCTTTTGGCTTCACAAGACATTAACTGATGGACTGGAGTGGTGTGGATTACTTGTGGATTATTGTGATGTTTTTATCAGCTGTTTGGACTCTCATTCTGACGGCACCCATTCAGTGCAGAGCATCCATTGGTAAGCAAGTAATGCAATGCTACAGTTCTCCAAATCTGAATACTAGGTTGACACTAGTTAATAAACCTTTCCTACATCAGACTCACCTGGGATGCTGAAGGTGGCCGTCTGCTGGGTTTCACCCTTCACGAGGAAAGAGCAGGTGTAGTTGTTCACGAGGTCTCGTTTGACCGTCAGCTTGCTGATGATGTGGATGAGATCTTCGTCTGTAGATCGTGTCGTGCTGTTGGACATCTCCGTGAGGTTTGTGTGCTGCTGACCACCGCTCCAGATAACCTGAGCGGACGGGAATCCCTGAGACTCACAGGAGAGCTCGACCTCATCCTGACCCGTCTTCATGATGGCTTTCTTAATGGGAGCATAAGGAGCTGGAAACCATAAACATAATATACAGCTAAAGTCATAAGCATGACAATCTGGTACAAGTTTTAGAAAACATGGATGTATTAGAAAGAATTTTCTGCCATACTAGAACTATTTCTGCATTATGCAAAATTGCTGTATACACTGAACTCAAATGCAATGCAATACAATGCAATATGCTCAAAAAATGCAACTCCGAAAACAAAGAGTGCAATTCACTGAAATACAGTACAATAAATACATTTCTTTAAATATATATTAACATATGAGCTGCATCCTTGCAATATAAACAATTCCTGCTTACAGGAATGTAACAATATTCATACAGTCAAACGCACCTGTAACACTGAGCGTGACTTGCTTGTAGTCTCCATCATCTTTCACTTTCACGATACACCGGTATGTGCCTGAATCTTTTATCTGGAGCTTCTTCAAGTGCAGCACCGCTCGGTTTTTCTTCAGCTGTTCGTGGATGAGCTGTGCGCGCTGTATGAACATGGCACTGGTGTATAAGTGATTCTCTTTGCCTCTCTCCAGCCGATACACCTCCACAGCCTGCTTCGGCTCGACTCGGCTCCATATGACAGTGAGGTTGGAAGGACTTTCAACCGAGGAGAACAAACACTCTAGTCTGACGTCCTCATGTAGCTTTGCTTCATAGTTGCTCTCCTGTAAACTGACTGTAAACAGGGCTGGAGGAAAACAGATGAGAATCACAGAGATGATGAGACATCTTCATCATCATTTTAGAGATATACACAGATCAATATCAAGAGATTTATGAGAAAACTTTAGCGTTCTCCCCCCAAAACTACTATTATCTCCTATGATCGCTTTGAAAAATGCTTGACTTAAAATGTATCATTGCAACTATTATTTTACAAATAGAAAACTAAGTTTACAGTAACCTACAGTTAGGGTTTCCGCAATTAAATTTATAGTAAAAATGGCTTCTTACAAAACTTCATATATTTACATTATTTACACTAATTGAATAATAATTTAGTGTGGGTTTTACACTGAAAGAAATCTGGTGTAGAATTTACTTTGAAAATTTTCACTCAGAAATGAACAGTAAATTTCACAAATAATTACAAATAATTAAGAAATGAATTAAATGTAAAAACTGGAAGTAGAATGACTAAGATAGCATTTTCTTGTAAAACCTACTCCAATAATCTTTGTTTACAATTTCAAATAAATAAATAAATTATATATTATATATTAATCAATTATATATATATATATATATATAATATATATATATATATATATATATATATATATATATATATATATATGATATAATTGTACTTTTATTTTATTTTTTTTATTTTTTTACAATGTACTAAAACAAGGGACAAAAACATACATTTCCAATCTTGTATTTACCCAGAATGTATTTCCAAAAATATATTATGGACAATATTAATGTACATACACTGTAATTTTATATATTTTTTTTAATATGTGAGCATATTTATTGAAAATACATTTATGTAAATATATTATTGAATATGTTATATTATACTTTAAAAACCATTTTTACAGTGTATTTTGGCTGAAAATGTAATTATCATAATATATTAATATAAGAGTCACTGTATGAATTACTGGAAGTGAAATGGAATTTTTTTTATCACTCAAATGTTGCCCTTTCATAACGGATGACACTTAAGGAGTTCTCAGTTATGTTTTAAGTATCAGATTTGTCTCAGATGAGTAACTAGTCATCATCCAGTAGGAGTCTAAAGCTATTAAATTAATGTAGAGGGCAGTTCAGATCATTTGATGAGAAATGTTGGTGTTCATATTGAGATCTCAAGCCAACATGAGCATAGTCTGAGACAACACTTAGATCTAATCTGAAACTCTAAAGCAGATAAAACATAATGTGCTTCATTGAATCCAATTAATGTCTAGGATAAACCACTGATTAGCAGTTTCTACATTAACCTTTTATCATCTAAAACAGAAAACAGGTAAGTGTAATGGATATCAGTCATACCTGATGCTGAGACAGGCCACAGCAGAGCCTGAAATATGACGACCAGCGTCCCCCTCATGACCCCTGCACGTAAACACAACACATCAGTCTGATGTCACACACACAATCCTCCTGATCTCCAGTCCGACTGAACTGGTTAAGAAGTGTTTGCATGCGTTTCAGCTGATAGTTTTGTCCCTGATGTCATGCACCACAATGAATCAGCAGTGCAGTACTTCTTGATTTACAAATGCCACCAGACCAACAAAGTCTACCTTAATAACAGTTACAAAGCAGATTTTCTTTTGCTATTAATTAGCCTAACATGAGTCAAATCTAGGGCATCAGTGTAGATGATTCATGAACTGATTCACTCACGGGACAAAACCTAAAGAGCCCCAGGTAGGAAATCTCACACAGGGAGAGAAATAAAGGAACTGTTCTTCCTCAGGAAGGTCCATCTCTTTATAAATGAAGCTCATGAATATTTCCCACCAATATAATAACCAACAGCAGTTTCCATAACAGACATCATAATCATAAAGCTCTGGTGTATATGTTAAGTACAGGAAATGTTCATAATGTAATGTGTATCATAATGATATCTCACTCTCTCTCACACACAACTGTGTTCATGTTCAGTCAAAAGTTTGGTCTTTTAACAATTTATTTGTTTATTGGTCCCTAACAACCTTAATTTTTGATTTGAGTCACTACATTTTTGAGCAGTATGCAAAAGCACCTTCCGGACAGCATGTGTGGATCATAAATAGACATTTATCTCTTCATCCAAGCGGTCATACTGAGACTGAGAGGGATGATATTATCAGAAGCACTTTACTTGACTTTTAACACTGAAGGAGCAAGAAACTAGTGGTTTTTTACAGTTGATTTCCCCCCGTGTTATTACAGTTATGCATTTAGCAGACGCTTTTATCCAAAGGAGCTTACTCAGGCTGACATTTTTTACCTAACATGTGTTCCCTGGGAATTGAACCCACAACCTTTTGTGCTGCTAACACAATGCTCTACCACTGAGCCACAGGACCACCAACACAATAAGTTTATGTCACAGGAAAAAATTGAGGGAGTTACTGAGAAAAAAAAAAGAAAACATTTTTCAGAAAACTGGCAAGCAGTGACTAATCCTTGGGTTAAGTGGTTGGCAAGCAAACCACACTTACTCATGTAAGTACCCTTTCAGTTTTTGGGTTTCAACCAACAACCTTTGGGATATCAGCCCTAATCTACCATAAATGTGCTATATCCAGTTTAGAACACGCAGATGGGTTTTCTAAAGAGTATCCACTTTAGCCTGAAAGAGGAAATTCATACACTTTCAGAAACAAGATACAAAGCTGTTACTGGGGCATCACCAGTACAAAAGCTAAAAGATATATGCTTGTTACTTATCACCCTTTAAAATTAGTACATTAAAGGTACAAAGGTATGCATATTATTACCTTTTGAAAGTTTTGTACCTTTTTTTTACCTGAGAGTTTAGATCTTAACTAGAAGTATAAACCACTAACGAATACTCTGTAGGTTACTATATCTGAACAGCATTATATTTAGAGTAACTGAAGATCTACTTAGTAACATTTGACTAGAATATGTCACTGTCCATTACAAAAAAACTGTGGTACTGCAAAGAAACAACAAAAAACATGGGTTTACCATGGCACTTTTATAAAATGAAAATAAATGAATAAATAAATAAACAAATAAAGGAATGAATGAATACAATTAGAAATACTAGCTAACTAACAAACTAAATAAATGCTTTCTGAACATCCAGATACAGCATAAATAAATAAATATATAATAATAATAAAATAAAATAAAATTCACCATAGAAATTACTATTAACATCTATGGCATTTCACACTTTATTCTATCTGAGACTAATTTTTTTGCACACAAAAACTGCCTATTTTTAAGGTGCACCGTTTGCAAAAATACATCAAAGGATGCAGCAAACACAGGATGTTAAACCTGGGTGTTATCACACACTGTCAACAGCAGTGCACGCTGAAAATGTAAAACTTTAAAATAACAAAACAAACTCTGCTTGCCAAATCATATTTGATTTGTTCTATACTCACTGGTAAAGCTCAGCTTATACACGATATGTGAACTTACTTAATGAAGAATGGCGCACATGAGCAGGTGCCTGTGAGCTGGTGATCTTTGCTTTGATTCTGCGGAGAGCAGCAGATGTAAACGCCTTTAAAGCGCGTGCTCTTCCGTGAGCTCTGCTCATTGGCCGCTGATCCGCTTCGAAGACGCTGCTGCGCTTTTGACAAGAAAAAGCGAGTCTCGCGGGAGAAGATCCTGATTTTAGCTTCCTTTCACCTATGGATATCGGGAACTTAATGACAGACAGCACCGTTAAATCATCACACTGTCCGGTAAACCATCACGGGAATAAACATGTTAGCTGACATCATAAAGTCTCGATTCCGGTGTGAATCAAATCGGGAAAAAATAAAAATAAAAACGGAATTCAAGAATAAATCAGCGAATGTATCTATAAACGTTGACCCGAGGCGAGAAAGAAGCGCCTTTTTTTTTTTTACAAAAAAATAGATCTTACAAAAATACATTATAGAAAGACAGACAGACAGATGTATAGATAGATAGATAGATAGATAGATAGATAGATAGATAGATAGATAGATAGATAGATAGATAGATAGATAGATAGATAGATAGATAGTTTCTTTCTTCCCAGTTTTATTCATTTTTGTGTTTCACAAGACGTTCAACAGTTTCATTTTGACAAGCAAATACTTGAGAGGGATTTGGAGGAATTCAGTATCATTTCCCAATACTTCTCCTCAGATAAAACATCTGAAAAAAACGCTTCAACATCCTGCTCTTGAATAGAAATGAAAGACCTGTCATCATTTACTGACATCTCTGATGTCGAGTATGAAAATGTTTTCTCCCTTCCTTTTCATGTAATGAAAGTGAACGAGGCTCATACTGAACAGACTGAAATCTGTTAGTTCTGACATTTTAATTCATTTAAAGTTGAATCACTAGATCTATTTCACATGATCTGTGGCTTATGCATTAATGTAATGCTACATATGTTTTTGACTTGGATGAAGCATCTTGTTACAGTAAATAATATCAGAGGATTTTGTTTATAAGGCTGGAGGTGAAAAAACAACAAACCATGTAATTTCAATTACACTGAAGTGGTCTCATGTAACTGCACTTTATGAAAAGTTTGGGTTGATCCTCTTCCTGCTGGCATCAGAGCAACTGAATGGCATCATCACAGTATGAATGAGATGTTCTGGGTTTTTTAACCGGAGGACTCGTTCAGATCAGATTTACAGATATGATGGAATTTCCTCCAGGGACCTGTGGTGCCACACTCTGATTTCAAGGATGTAATTTTTGATATTTTTTTATTGTGAATTCCTCTTTTCCTGCAAGGAAACACACCTAATATATGAGGAAGATTCCCATGTCTAGTGGGTTTTTTAGACTAGACTTGTTTGGTAAGGATCATGTTACTCACCTGTAGATTACAGAGTGACACGGGAAAAACTCAGGATTTTAACACACACACACACACACACACACACACACACACACACACACACACACACACACACACACACACACACACAGAACAAAACATGACAAATACATGCAATGGGTATTTAGAAATCAGCATTGAAGTTGAACTAAAAAATGGCAGAAATAGCCTTTATATATAAAAAAACATATATATATATATATATATATAGCCTTTATATATATATATATATATATATATATATATATATATATATATGAAGAACAGAACTGACTGTCTTCAGAAAAGTTTCGATGACATTTTCTTTTTCCTCTAAACTTTGATTAATACATATTAAAGAAGTGTTAATAAGCGCAGCGCTGCGTACAGCAATAACCCAGGAAACGCTATATTGCTACTGTTCTATGAGCGCCACCTGCTGTCAGAGATTGAATTAGCATTTTCATCAGAATCAGAAAGAGCTTTATTGTCAAGTGTGTTTACACACACAAGGAATTTGTCTTGGTGTCAGGAGCTTCCAGTAAAGGAAGTAGCCTACGGACATACATATAATTAAGGTAATAAAACACTAATACTAATAAAGAGTAATAATAAAATATTCCTTCAGCCCATCTGATGTTTTTGTTTTGTGCGGTTGCTTCATGTTGCATATATTTTTGTTTGTTTGTTTAAGGTTAGTTTGGCCAGTAACAGGGCAAATGAAACATTTAATAAATGTAAACAAAATAAATAAAAGTAATAAAAACTAAATAAATTGGCAACGAGTATGGAATTGGAATCGGTCATGAAAAATCCTGATCAGTGCATTCTTAACTGGAGTAGAGTTAGACCTGAAAGACCTGAAAAAGCATGGTTCATTTCAGTTTAATGTTTGAACTATTGTACTGATTTGTGCAAAATGGTTATCATTTATTACAATACAATGTTACAGTCAACAAAGAAAATGCTTAGTCTTATTTATTGATTTATTTATTGATTGACTGATTGTGAAAATTTTGCCTGCAGGGCAAGTAAAAAATTGAAACCACTGGCCAAACCATGCTCTGAATAGCATTACTGTAAAATTGTGAGGAAGAGCTGAGCAAGTCTTGCACATGTATTTCCTGGTCTGAGAGTGACTTCCTGCTTAAAAAGGAAGTAATGGACACCAAAAAAGGTAGAAGTGTATGTATGTGAAAGGAGAATGTATGTTTGTGTGAGAGTGAGTACAAATGCATGCATGTGAATGGAGAATGTAAGTGTGTGACAGTAGACATGTCTGTATGTGAAATCCCTTTTCATGGCATTAAGTCATTTCCAAATCTAACACATGTTGCAATCTTTGGTTTCAGCATCCAGGGAAGATAACTGGTTTGAGAAACTAAGCGAGAGGTTTTGGTGACTGATTCTCAGAGATGCGATGAGAATAAAAAAAAGGAAGTTCTGCTATATATCACACTGATGCGATGACTAAGATTTACTGTTAAGAATGTAACTCCCTCTTAAAAACAAAAACTATATCCATAAACTGAATGGCTGCGGTATGTGATTTTAGTCACGGTGAAGATGTTTGGTTTGAGGTTTGTTTGACTCGGTCATTTGATCCTGTTAATGAAGCGGTTTACTTTTCATGGTAACTGATCATCATTTGACCTGTTTTCAGTCAACTCAGTGTTTATTTGACTCAATCTTTCATCAGTTTCTTGAGATGGTTTCACATAATGTTGATCACTAGAAGAGGTGGTTTAAATGAAAAAGTGCTTTCGTGGCAGATTCTGAGGAACAGTCAAACCATTGGATAAGTACACTTTAACAGGCAACAAAACATACAGATTAAGTGGAAGATCAAAAACAAGAACATGAGATTTGACATTTATTTGTTTACCAGACTTACCAGTCTTAGAAATGAGGAAAAACAGAAGTAATTTATCCTAAAGGAGCCAACAATATTAACAGTGCCACAAAACATTTGAAGAATAAGCCAGAATAGTACACTAGAGAAGCGAAACTGCAGAACAGAAGAGGACAATGAGAAAATGTATGTTTCATGTATGTTTTTATTTTGTAATAAAAGTACCTTTATTTGAAAACATTTTGTGTTAAAGGGATTTTTCACCCAAAAATGAAACTTCTATCATCATTTATTTATCATCATTCCAAACCTTTCTTTTGTGAAACAAAACATATTTTAAAGAACATTGAGGTCCAAACAATAGTTCTCAAAATGTATTTATTTTTGTTTGTCTTGCAGAGGAAAAGAAACTCAGGTTTGTAACATGAGAGTGAGTAAATGATGACAGAACTTACATTTTTGGGTGAACTATCCCTTTAAATATGCAGCATGTAATACTACTCTTTTTCATTAGAGGGTGCTATTAGACCATTAGACTAATGTGGCATATTTTCCAGTAGGTGCCAACACTACATTACATAGTTTTTAACCTTCCAGGACCAGCAGTCATGAGAGTATTTTGAATGAAATACTTATTCTTTATTATGCAATATTTTAAGATTGTGTCATATACTGTAACTTAACAAGCAATTAAACAATCATTTTAGTTGCCAACTGCATCAACTACTCTTTTGTGGAAGTTGACGAAAAGTTTCAAAATGTACATACTGTATATACAGAAATATTCTGTGGATGATTCAGATGAGTATCTCAGCATGACATCTTCATCTTTCTCTGATTAAGCATGTTGTCCTCTGAAAACATCACTTAATTCAGTTCAGCTGCACAGAAAGCACAGTTGTTGTTTCCTCCAACTTGTGTTCTGTGTTGTGTTTCACACATGGATGTATTTTTGATATTTGACCTCTGGCACATTTTGAGCCATCTTTTTTGAAATTAAGTGAGATATCAATGGAAACTGAAAGCTCTTCAACTGAAGTCTGTCCATTCAGAGTGTGTCTAGAGGTCCATGTTCACTTTCAGTCACTAGGGGGCAAACACAATTTTAAGTACATAAATTTAAAGCAGTTGGTCTTTATTATTACAAAACATGATTCTGATGAACATATATCACCTGAATCAGGGAACAGTGCTTTAATGAATTCATTTAGAATTGAATGTGAGTATTTTTTTCATTACACTGTGGTTGATAAATGTAATTTGTTATTGAGCAATTGTGTATTAACTCTCTCTCTCACACACACCAGCTCAGTGCAGTGTAGATGGAATTTTGCCACAGTGTAGATAACCCAGCTTAGTTTGTAACTGCATGTTAAAACATTTGTAATAAAGTAATTTTAGGTATCTTTATGTTTCACCGTGTCCGAACTACATGCAACGCTATGCAAAAAAGTTTCTAGGTACAATAACATACAAACTATGGCAATTATAATCTCTGGCAATGCTTGAATTGAGTCAAGTTTTATATATATACACACACACAGTGGGTATAGAAATGAATCACTCCCCTTTAAAATAATAAAATTTTGTTGCTTTGCATCCTAAAATTAAGATGGACACAGTTTTTGTTTTCAAAATCATCTGCCCTTAACTGGGTAACTGCTTCTGTGTACAACAGTGAGTGCAAGCTACATTAAAGTGATTAGTACGTTTTGAATATGGATATTTCTTACAAAAACACATTGATTCACTACAGGAGGCCATTGTTCAAACCCCAGAGCCATGTGAGACACTTTTTTTAATGGACAGGCCCTTTTTATTTCACGTCTTTTGGACTGAAGCAATGCAACACCCGCTGACTGCAATAATAGAGCTTGAAAGATCAAAGACAATTTTTAATATAACTCCACCTGGATTCGTCCGAAAGTCATATACACTTAGGATGCCACGGGGGTGAGTAAAACAAAGCCTAATTTTCATTATTGGGTGAACTAACCCTTTAAGAAGTGGAAGGTATTTGGTAAAGCACAGACCCTCCCTGAATCAGGACGTCGCTCCAAACTGGATGAAAGAGCCGGGAGGAAACTGGTCAGAGAGGCGACCAAGAGGCCGACAGCAGCTCTGAAGCAGCTGCAAGAATTGTAAACCAAAGCATCACAGTACGTTTTTACTACAGGTTTACTCCAACTAGATCAACAGGAAGTTTAGTTCCTTGGCCAAGGACACAGTAGTGAACAACAGTGATATAGCACAGATTACCTTCAATAGGGTTTGAACCTCTATTCACTTTGACTAATAATTAATATTATGTGCCAAATGTATTAAGTTATTAATGATGACCACAGTGAATGGCCCAAGTTGGCAGACATATTTGAAATGGGATAAACTAACCACTGTAAAAACTCAGTGGAGGAACCTAAATGAGAATAAAACAGTTTTAGTTATCTTTATTACTGGAAAATAAAACTGGACACTACCTGGTAAATCTCTGCTATACAGAAATCTTAAAAGGTAACTTTGTTACAAACATCATATTGCAGACATTATGGTATGCTTTTTTGGTTCCTGTATATTTTATTTCTTTTTTCATGCACTGACACTATCTTTAAATTATTTGGTGTTCAGTTGCCCATAATCCACAGTCTAATCCAAGATATTGTCCATCATGGCAAAATGTTATACTTGTTTTGTTGGCTGTTTCACACTCAAAGAGGATCTGCCACTTTGCTTTTTGTGTAATAATTGTTTTCATTGGTCTTTTCCTGACGACATAACAGCAGACTGATGAATATTGATGAGATGAACTTCACTGGAAAAGTGTGAAAGCCTTAAATTTACCTCTTTGTAATCACAATCTTCAGAGAGCATGTAGAGGTCCGTGTTCACTTCCAGTCACTAAAAACAGAAGCACAGAGATAATTTTAGGTGCCATGTCTTATTGAAATTTAATGTGCAAGAAACAGGTTTAACAATCCTCCACTCTTGATCTGCTGGCTTGTGAATCTTTATTTCCACTATGATCTTTAGACACTGTAGGAGACAGAAAACATAGCAAAGCATAACACATCTTGTGCTGTAGTGTTTAGGATGATGCTTGAATTGATGTACTGTATACTTACTATCGGGTGGCTTGTTAATACTTTTCCGTCGCACAAGTTTGAAGCCTCCAGAGTTGTGTGATTCACTGGCTTGTGAATCTTCCTTTCTGCTCTTTATTTCTCCCACTGTTTCATCTAGAGGTCTGTCTTTATTTTCTTCAGATACTACAAATGTAGTAGAACAGCACATCAGGGTTTTTTATATAAATTTTTTTTTTCGCTTGAAACAAACATTATCTTATAAATTTGTTAGTCAAAAGGGTTTCTAAAAGGTTAATTTGTACAGAAATGGAAAGGCTTTCAGAGGCTTTCCAGCTTCAAAAAGGATGCAAAAGCACCATAAAGTACTATAGTTTGAACAACTCTATATTAAGACCAAATAATATCGTTAATGAAAAATGACCACAATTAAGGTCAGTCATTTGAACTCAAGAACCCAAACAGACCAGATTATATTTTTCATTGAATTATTCATTGAAAAGATCAGACTCAAAAGAAAGATCTGTTCACAAATCAGACATCACCAAATGAAGATTTAAATAAGTTGAATGGACTTTGCCTTTGCATTATTTAGCATTATTATCCCCATTCATTGTAACTGCATGGAAAAGAGTTGGTTTAAATGGTTTAGAAATATATGGTGCATTGTTTTCACAAGTGTCTTCATTAGTTTAAGTGGGCTTATAAAAGTAATAAAATATGAGATTATGGATGGTGTAACCACTTACAGACAGGTGAAGTTGACTCCATGCTGCTGAGTCGCTCATGTCCTGATCCACTGATTACATGCTGTGATTTCACTTTTGCTTGTCTATCCAGATCCCCTTGAAGTTTGTCCAAATCTGTAGGCAGATTTCTATCTAGTGTTACCTCCACCTGTTTATTAGCCCATGTTTCTCTTTCATTTGCTTCCATCAGTTTCTTTTCTAGCTCACTTTTCTTTGCTTTGAGTTGCTCAACTTCTTCTTGGAGTTCTTCAATTTTATTTTTCTGTTCATTCTCGCGCTGAAGAAAAGTTTCAATCAAGTATCTCTCACCCTCTTTAGAAGTCTTTAACTTCTCTACCAGATCATCAATAATTGAAGAAAATATATTTCTCGGGTTTTTCTCACCGTCTGCCTCTAATTTTTTAATCAGTGGATTCTCATGGGAACTTGAAATGACCGGTTGCACCGCATGCTGACTGGTTATGTGTATAAAATGATCAATCATGAAACATTTCAAAGTCTCTATGTCTCTCTTTTGGTTACACTCAGTTTCTACTATTTTAGCCACATCCTGTGCATGCTGATCTTCTTTTTCTGCTATGTCTTTTCTTAGTTTGTTTTCAGTAATTCTGAACTCTTCTTTTAATTCATTCACTTTTTTGGAGTGCTGTTCTTCTTTCTCCTTTAGAAGTCTCTCGTTTTCTTTTCTCATTTCTGCATGTTTTTCCTTTTCCCATGATAAAAATGTCTTTTTCATGAGTTTTTCATATGATGACTGAATAAAAAATGTGGATTTCTTGTTTTGTGTCATTCTTTCAGTTTCTCTGAATAGACCCTGAACACTTTGCTCATTGTCCTCTAATGTATAACACCTATTTACATGCTTCCTGACACTATTGATTCCTTTCGGTTCAGGTCTTCCAATGATCAAAGCCATCGCATAGTCTAAGGCTTCTTCGCCAAACACGTTGGCAATTTCTTTTGAAATATTATACTCCTTCTCAGTCACTTTCCTGTTGTTGACCACTAATAGAAATGCATGAGGTCCAGGAAAGACCAGAGATGCACAATCTACCATCTCATCTTTCATAGATTTTTCTCTTGATTTAAAGCAACAGTGATCTCATGCTGGTGGAAGGTGTTTTCACCACACAGATCTTTCTGCCAAACACATGACCTTTTCTGTGCCGTATTTCAGTTCTTTCAGCTCTTTCTCTAAGAATGATGTGACATGCATCATCCATAAGGTCTTCATCACCGCCGAGCATAATAAATCTAAGCTCATTAGTAGAGTCAGTGAATTCAGTAAATGTATCATCTGTTGAAAAGAGGTCAAATGTAATTATATTTCAATGAATGCAGATAAAGATATACTCTGAGGTTCAAAAAAATATCTAGTATATTTTAATTAAGATAATTTGATATTATTTCAAAATATATGCATTTGCTTTTGTTCAGTTGTAGTCAAAATCAAGTGCATTTATTATATTATAAAATCTGAAATATGACTTACATTGTTGTGTGTCTCTACGTTGCTCTGTTGGCAAAAAGTTAAAACTCACTTTACATAAAACTTATACAAGAATTAAATCCATTTACCATACACACTAAATATTATTATTTTGTTTGTTTTCTGAGTTCATAGTAAAATACTAAATTTCTGAAATAACAAAATGCTTACCGTGGCTAATGAGTGGACCTGCACAGAAGAAAATAAGACACAAAAATGTGAGTGCTCTTTATTAGAATACCAATGAAAATAGTGGGATTTTGGTTTACTTACGCAAATCTGAATCTTCACTTTGCTCTAAAAAACACATATAACATTTTTATTCATGCCTGATACATAAAACATGCTTAAATATAACAAGAACATCCATGTTTGAACTGAACCACACAGTTTGTAAGAAAAACTTGTTTACAGGAATGACATTTACAACAGAACTGGCAGAGCATCACAACCAGAAACTAATTTCAACTCTCCAGGGTCCTCCACTGCTTTAAATAAGAACCTTTTTGTCAGTATACAGACGCGAAAGGCATATTGGGGATTTTATCTTCATGATTAAGTCAAGTCAAGTCAAGTCAAGTCAAGTCAAGTCAAGTCTGCTTTATTGTCAATTCTTCCACATGTACAGTACATACATACAGAGAATCGAAATTGCGTTACTCTCAGACCCCCGGTGCATACAGATAACACTAACAGTAGAGCCTAAAAATCTAGATCAAATATAAAATATAAGATAAAACTATACAATAAGGGAATGTAAAAAAATACATAATAGAAAAAAATAAAATAAGGTTAAATAAAAGCAGCGCAAGGCACATGGCAGATAGAGTGCAAACCAATGAACAAACAGTGCAGATAAAAAGATTTTTAGTGCATAAAAAAAGCTTATTCAGTCTGATTAAAGTGACAAAGGGCTCAAGAGCAGTTATTTTATTTAAACTGACTGATGAGGTGGTAAAATGACGTCAGTTCCATGGTGAATGAGGTAGTGAGCAGACCAATGCTGCACAAAGTGACTGGTGCATGTCATCGTATGTTAGAGGGGGGGGGGGGTGAAGGACCTGGAGATGTGGGATCTGGGGGGGGGGGGAGGGGGTCATAGTTCAGTGGTGCCTGGGGCAGAAGAGGGACGGGGGGGCAAGTTCAGGAGCGAGTTCAGCTTCCTGACAGCCTGATGGATGAAGCTGTCCTTCAGTCTGCTGGTCCTGGCCTGAAGACTCCGCAGTCTCCTCCCCGATCGCAGCAGACTGAAGAAGCTGTGTGACGGGTAGGTGGGATCACCTGCAATGCAGAGGGCTTTGCGAGTGAGACGGGTTCCATAAATGTCCTGGAGGGAGGGGAGAGAGACACAAATGACCTTCTCAGCTGCTTTAACTATGCGTTGAAGAGTCTTCCGGCAGGACGCGTTGCAGGTGCCATACCACACACAGTGATGCAGCTCCTTAGAATGCCCTTGATGGTGCCTCTGTAGAAGGTGTACATGATGGGGGGTGGGGCTCTGGCTCTCCTCAGTTTGCGGAGGAAGTAGAGACGCTGTTGTGATTTCTTGGCCAGTGCTGCGGTGTTGTCGGTCCAGGAGAGGTCCTCTGTGATGTGCACACCCAGGAACTTGGTGCTGCTCACTCTCTCCACAGTCGCACCGTTGATGGTCAGAGGAAGATCCGGAGTGTGCGCTCTCCTGAAGTCAACAACAATCTCCTTCGTCTTCTCCACGTTCAGAGAGAGATTGTTGTCACTGCACCACCCGGTGTGCAGTCATGGGTCAGCAGAGTGAAGAGGAGGGGGCTCAGCACACATCCTTGGGGGGCCCCAGTGTTCAGTGTGATGGTGCTGGATGTGTTGCTGCCAACACGTACTGCCAGAGGTCTTCCAGTCAGAAGGTCCAACAGCCAGTTGCACAGCGAAGTGTTGAGCCCCAGCTCGACCAGTTTGTGAACAATCAGTCTAGGAATTAATCTATATAAATCTAAACTAAAATCTATCAACAGCATTCTGACGTATGAGTCTTTTTCCTCTAGATGTGTGAGTGCTGAGTGGAGGGTAGTTGAGATGCCATCATTGGTCGACCGGTTGGACCGATATGCAAACTGGAATGGGTCCAGGGAGAGGGGGAGGGCAGACTTGATGTGGTGCATGACTAGCCGTTCGAAGCACTTCATGAGGATGGGAGTAAGTGCAACAGGACGGTACTCATTGAAGCAGAATGGAGACGGCTTCTTCGGGACTGGAATGATGGTGGTAGCTTTGAAGCATGTGGGAACAACAGCCTGACTAAGTGAGATGTTGAAAATGTCAGTGAAGACATCAGAGAGTTCTGCTGCACAGTCTCTCAGTACACGGCCAGGAATGTTGTCAGGACCCGGAGCTTTGCGTGCATTGATCCTGCTGAAGGATCTCCTCATGCTCTCCGGGGTCAGCATCATCACCTGGTCACTGGGAGGAGGTGGAGTCTTCTGTGCAGTGGTGCTGTTTTGTGCCTCAAAGCGAGTGAAGATATTAAATAATATATTGGGTAATAATTTTGCCATTATTGCATATATGTTCAGATGTGATTTTTCAATGTAAACAGTCACAACAATTTTATTTTTTACAACTGTCAGATCAGCAGTCTTCCCCATGATTGTGTAGCCTAGTGAACCAAACTGAGAGACCATTGTGAAGGCTCAGGAAACCTTTGCAGGTGTTTTAAATTGATTAGCTGATTGGCATGTCACCATATTCTAATTTGTTGAGATTGAATAGATTGATGGGTTTTTATTAAATGTGAGCCAAAATCATCACAATTAAAAGAACCAAAGACTTAAATTACTTCAGTCTGTGTGCATTTAATTTATTTAATACACAAGTTTCACAATTTGAGTTAAATTACTGAAATAAATGAACTTTTCCACAACATTCTAATTTATTGAGAAGCACCTGTATATTATTATTATCACTAGACCATATAAGTAACAAATTCTCAATTGACTAATCCACAGTGCAAAGTTGATGTATTTCCTCAGCGACCAGCACGGATCAACCCCAGGCATGATGAAGTGGATATCGTCCTCTTTTGGAAGGCGAAACAAAGTAGTTTCGCTTTCACAGTGAAACACACAGCGTCTATATGACATGGCGGCAGCGGCAACAACAATACTACAATGAGAATAAAAGGTATGCCTTCTTTCTTTGTGTGAACATCTGGGCGGCGTTAAGCAAATCTTCCCACATACTAACATAGAGATGTGGGGGCGTGTTAGAATGAGCCATTTTAGAGGGGCTGTGGACGAGTCTTAACTTTTATAAAGAATATCTCTTTGGATTTGAGACTTTAGTCTTTGCAACTTTACAGATCTTCTTTATGCACCAAGAGCTTGTAACACTCCAAAGAGAAAGGAAAAACTGAAATCGTATCATATGACCCCTTCAAGACCAAGTGGAATCCTCTGCGCTAACTGCACCCTTCACCGTCCGCTTTTTTAATTTACAAAATCAGTTTGGGAGAATACAGACAATTTATTGATCATGAGCCCAACATCCAGCACGGCAGGAAAACATTTTATCTACTTAAGGGAAGACGCCCAGCAGGCACCGGACATCTATGTAACGTCACGTTGACGTTGGACATGACGTCAGATAGACGTTGCATTTTGGTTGAAAATGAAAATCGGGTTGATGTTAACTTAACATTGGATTTTTGTTTGTTTTGTTATCGGACATCAATTTAACATTGACATTAGATTGAATTTACATTGAATTTTGGTCACCCGACGTCGCAACCGAAATTTAACCAAATATCAACGTCTTATGACGTTGTGTTCCTGCTGGGCATATTTCATTGTAAGTTAATGCTGTTAAACAGAGAGGGGGAAAATGCATTACACACACACACAAAAAAAAATATTTTCAATTTCTATTCTTAAGCTTTGACCCCATTACTGAAGTACAAATCCAAGCACCCGAAGCGGCCCACAATCTCTAAGTTTTCTTTAATTGAAAAATATGCATTTTCATTGATTCAGTGGCTATTGCAATAATATTTTAGTTCAAAACTTTTAGTGCCATTGATAAAAAAAAAAATGCTTGATTGACTGATGCTTCATATTTGTTACGCTTTCAAATTTCATGCAATTTGTAATTTCACAGTATTTTCACCTCCTAAACTAGTTGTGTGGAGTCACAATTCTATAATGGTACAATTTACTCTGGCCGATGACATTTTTTGTACGACATTAAATTTATTTTAAGAATAATTGTACATAAATAGGTTAAGCAAAACTGCTTTTATTTCTGAGAACTTTTTAACTGCATGCAGACTTAGGCCTACATTATGGTATAGTACAGATACAGTATTTGGAATATCCCTTATTCTGTCCCTTATTTTCTTAAAGAATAAACACTTATTTTCTACAAGAATGAACACTATTTTCTTAAAGAATAAGATCACAATTGTTCCTTATTTTCCATTTCTGAAGTTATTTGGCAATGATGGCGAAATTATCTTTTGACTCCCTTGACAGCAAAAAAATAAACATAAAATGTCATCGTTGGAGATATGCGAGCAAAAAATAATAGATAACAAAAACAGCACTGAAAAGGCTAGTACAAAAAAAATAAAATACCAAGTGGGCCGGTCTAAGGCATTAAACTCCAGGGCTGAAAATGAGTCCCACTCCGGCCCTGGCGTTTTCACCGGCTTGGAGTCTGTGGTGTATTTGCATGTGCATATGCACGTCTTTTAGATATTTGGCCTTTGCCACTTTTAACAGTTGGGCTTCACTGTAAACCTGTAAAATCCATGGCCTTGCAGAGGGGGTAGGCCCGGTGGATAGAGCCACTGCCCCTTTGCCCTCATCGGCTAAGGTGCCCCTCTCACCACCCCCCACCCTCACCTGAGCTCAAAGCGTTCTGTTACCGCTCTGCTAAAGATCCGCTGATTCCCGCCGTTCCACAGCATCACTCACAATCTGTGTGCTGCTCTCTGGAGCAGAGACCACAGTTCTCGGAGCTCGTTCATTAACAGGTAGATGCGTTACAATCCACATTACAGTCAGTGGATGATTCGCTGAATTAGTTATTAGTTTGAATTAGAATTAGTTTGTTTTTGTATTTCTGTCGGTAAAGTCAAGTGATAATATAGTAATTACAATAAAATATCCACGTTCTTAGAATTAGAATGTCTAATAAAATTATTATACCCAATCAGATCTAACATAACACAAAATCCGCTGTTGTTGGCACACTTGAGAGAAAGAGTGAAGGGAGGCTGCTAAAGGCAGTTCAACATTGCAAACATGAATTCAAAGCTCCAGCAAGCCAGCAGCAAAATTATCATATAGAATATTTAGCAGTTTGTTACACTTTAATTCTTGTAATTTAGTATATTTCACATTATAATCACTCATTATAATCTTGATACAAGTAATCTATAACACATCATATTTTATTAAAACTATATTCACGAGTTCATGCTTACATATAATTAGCTGAAGTATTATAATGCATATTTGGCGTGCTGTCCGGGGAAGGGCTCCAAGCTCGGGAATGGCCCGAACCTAGAGTACCCCCCCATATAAAGGTGTAAAATGAACTCTAAGTGGAGGAGATGGGGTGGAGGGGGGATGCTGATAAACCGCCAATGGATATTGTTAAGTCAGCTGTATTTATACCCTAGTGTTGATTATCTTAAGTGTGCTCAACCTGTGCTAATTAGGCTAAGTATCTGACGTGCTCCTCCCGAACCTTGTTAATAAAACATCATTTAATAGTAGGCCTGTAAAAAGTTTAAAAATAATACAAATGTTCTAAATGAGTTGTTTATTAGTATATAATATAGAGGTATGCTGTAAAATATTAAATTAAATTTACCCAAACCAAAAAAAAGAGTGGGGCAAGATAAGCCATTTTTTACTTATGTGGTTCTCAAGATAAGGGAAAATGAGGCAGCAGTACAATGAATGTATCTATCCTATCATTTCATATCATTTCAAATTATTAGAATGTATATATGACAAAGAGTTCTAAAAATATGGCTTCTAATAAAAAAGTGTTCCCATGGCTCAGTTTGCCCCCGGGTTTGGGGTAAGTTGACCTGAGTCGAGTCAGTGGGTCAGATGCACCATCTGGGTGTAAAATGACCATCTGACTGAATCTAACAATAACAATATAAAAACTAATTTAATAATTTCCTCTTACAAACAGTCATATTTCTTTTCATAAAGTTAACTTTAACAACATAAAACCAACCAAATGAGGTTTAAATTTCAATATTTAATTGTTTGCATCTCTGAAACAATATTTTGAACACCAAAGTTGTAGCCTTCCTAAAAACAGACTAAACAGAGAGTTTGTTGGCCATTAGTGACTACAGGTGGAAAGATATAGCTGATTATAATGTGATGAAAAGCATTTTCTGGTTCTTATCAGAGAAGGATTTGGTGCACTTGTACTCTGTCCGTATCAAATAAACTACAAATAATATGTATATGATAAAATAAACCAGTAATATCACATTAAAACATCAGTTTATCATTCAGAGATTTAACTTAACTACAGTGCCTTATGGTGGGGTAAGTTAAAATGCTGACTCAATTTACCGCACAGCATTTGTCTCACTTTTCCCCATAGCTGCCATTTTGGAAAAAATAGCTATTATTGCTTACCAGTTCAGACTAATATTTAGCTAAAAGACTGGCATGGTTTTATTGCTAAATCACCTATATGTATCATAAATATTTTAAGACCTGGATAAATTTGCTTTACATCTGTTATTACGTATTACGTTGACAAGCCAATAACAGTTTTTAAAGTAAATGGGTGCCTTACACTCCTCCCGTGTGTTTCTCCTTATCACAGTCTGGCAGAAATGATGGTGTTTTCAAAATAAATGGTCACATGACAGTAAAAGTGTACAGTTGCCAAGAAACAGGAGGTTGGTCAACCTATCCCACTCTCCCCTACTTTCATTGAAGATGAGGCAGAAGCAGGCTCAGAGAGTGAGGGAGAGCCCATTCTTATCAAAACATCTACAATAAAGTCTGGAATTATTACAGAGTGTGCTGTCTTCTCTTTTAATTGTATATTCGTGACAACTGGATCACTTGTATTAACAAGTACCATCCCCTAGTGCCTCTTTTTTTGGTTTGGGCCACTGCCCCTCAAAATGTCTGTTCACGGCCCTGGTAGAATCCTCAGACTGAGGTCTGTCATAAGGGTAAATAAATAATGGCGTACTTAATGATGAATTTTCATGTTTGGGTGACCTATCCCATCATCCTCCAGGAAGTGACATCAGTTTGATGAAGAATGAAGAAAAAAACAACTCTCAATAGGTATTAGCAATGGACATGATTTCTGTGATGTTTGTGCTGTCAGTTGGTTTATGTCAAAATATTTACAAATAAACAAATATATGACAATATTGCTCTGAGTTTAAATGATTTAAGCCTCTCACAGCATTTGCTGTGATTGTGCAGTACAACCTAGAAAACATCAGCCTGGCAACAAGACACTGCAACAGTATTACAATATTTATTTAATTTTTGTAAAAAACGCACACACACACACACACACACACACACACACACACACACACACACACACATTAACTTTACTGAAAAAAGGAGGAGATGAACTTTCATCATGTAACCCTGGTTAAATAAGTTTTACAAATATTATTTATTTGTATGGTGCTTGGATATAATATGATTTTTCATACATGTGAAACTCTACATAAAAATACATCTATATAAATATATGTATATTTGATTGGAGTTTAGAAATGAGTAGCAACAAATCAGAGCGCTGGGTTGTTGGCCCTCCGCTCCTCCTTGCTTACTGATCGCGTTGCTCAGATCATGTTGGAAGGCAGATGCAGAGTGACGGAGAAATGTTATCTGACGCGAGAGCGTAAAAATAGAAACATATGTTCCTCAAACTGTTAAAAGTTCACAAAAACCAAATAAATCAGAGGGTAACCACACGATATTGGATGATCCAGTGTGATTGTGCCGATCGGGCATTTCAGAGGTTACAATTTGACTCGTGTGGTTTTCTCAGACTGCATGGTGTATTAAGTGTTCATCACTGACGCCATTTTGAGTGCGCGTGCCTGTGAAAAAAAAAAGAAAAAAGACGTGAATGACCAGGCCAGGGTTTTTTTAAGGCTTGTATCTTTTCGGGATCTGTCTCAACTCCATGCTCTGACACAATGTGTCCTAGATAGCGGACGGAGGTTTGGAAAAATTCACATTTCTCCAGAGAAAGTTTCAGTCCGTACTCTTTGAGGCGAGATAGAACATTTATGAGCCGTCTCTCATGCTCCTCTGGAGTGTCAGAGAATATTATCAGGTCGTCCAAAAAGACAAGTACTTCCTTCAGATTAATGTCCCCCATACACTTCTCCATCAATCTTTGGAAAGTACTTGGTGACACCTTGGGGCATACGGTTGAATTCCCAAAACCCCAATGGACAGACAAAGGCAGTTTTGGGTTTGTCAGACTCCTCAACTTCTATCTGATAATATCCCGATTTCAAATCTAGTACGGAAAACCATTTGGAACCGGTCAGAGCAGAAAAAGTTTCCTCAAGATTGGGGAGTGCATATGCATCCTTCACTGTCTGGAGGTTTAATTTCCTCTAATCAATACACAGCCGTATATCTCCGTTTTTCTTTCTCACCACCACTATGGGTGAGGAAAAGGGCGACTCAGACTCTTGTATGACTCCACTTGCTAGAAGGTCACGTAGATGCTTGCGGACTGCCTCAACATCTTGTGGGAGAATTTGCCGTGCTCTGTGTTTAAAAGGAGTCTCATTGTTCAGAGTTATGCGATGTTTCACCTTCTGAGTGTGCCCAAAGTCTAAGTCGTGCTGACTGAAAACTTCTGGCATTTCTCTGAGCTTTTTAGTGATATGGTCCTTCCATTCCTGTGGTAATGGGGACTCACTAAAATTTAAAGTGAAATTGAGCTCCTGCGCAGGTAGGTGCTTATCTACAGAGGTGTTTGGAGGAGGAAGTACTGATTTGATCCCATGGAGTTCTGCTACTATACACCTTGGTGGGATAGCTATATCATGTGCGGTTTCATTTGTGAGGACCACGGGTAAGTGGTAAGGTCGAGTTTTAGAGAGGGTGAGTAAGCAGCATTTCACAAATACTCCACCAGGCAAAGATGAGTTTGAGGGATGGTCCACCACAACACACTTATCAGCTCCACAGGGCACTGCAACGGAACCTTCCACAACTACTGTCTGACCTGCGGCCATTACCTCAGGCACTTTACTTTTTAACCGCACATGACCCAGAACACCATTTGTGTTTTTGTTTCCATCTTGTTTCAAGTGTCTTCAAAACCACTCTGTAACCAAATGAAGCTGGTTGGTACGTTGGGGAATCTGCATTTGAATATTGCTCATAGAGAAGATCCAAGGTGTATGTGCCTATTAAGACCAAAGGTTGATTGTGAGATTTCACATCAGGTACTACTAGGGCTACGGTAGGCACCTCAACACTCACACCCAGGAACTCCTCAGGAAAGGTAATGTCTACTTCTATATAGCCTTCATATAGGACAGACAGACCATTGGCACATTCTACTTCCAAGATGTCATTGATGGAGTTAATGGGGTACTCTGAGAGATGCTGCTCATAAAAGGATTTGGGGACTGTTGTGACTTGTGATCCAGTATCCAATAAACAGTGACACTTTTCACCGGCTATGCTGACCTCCGCAATGCACCTAGCACCGACTAAACCCTTTGGCAGGCTAGCACTTTGCTTACTAGAAGATTGAGATTTGTTTGAAACATGTTTAGTAGTGGGACGGTTTGCCTTAAATTCAGCCCCTGTCTGTCCCGCAACAACAGCTGGCTCTAGTTTAAATCAGGGTTGAAGGTGGGGTTCTGAGCGTCCCACTGAAGCTGCTTTTCTTTTAGGAGCTTGCGTTTGTTAGTGACAAGTACAGGGTTGGGTTCAGACGTGCAAGAAAATGCAACGTGGCCATCCTCGCCACATTTAAAACAGTACCATGGCCTGGGCCTGCCTTTTGGTTTCTTATTGACTGGATTCGCACTCACATTGCCAGCAGTTCCTATCTTTGGTTTGTACTGTTTGTCTACTGCTTCTTGCGGTAGGAATTTCTTCTGGGTTTTTGGTTTGGTCATAAGATTGGCTAACTGACTTTGTAGTTTAGCAATCTGTTTCTTGAGCTCTTGTGTTTCAGTTGCAAGTGAAACCACTCCTGGAGCTTCCCTTTGCTCAGGTTCTGCTGAGACCCACGTTCTTTGGGAATGCATCAGAGCTCTCTGTTTAGAAGACCCAAGATGCTGCTTCATACGAGTGACCTTTGCTGTATGTTTGTCTTCTTTTGTACGTAGCATGAGCAGAAACTCGCAAAAGAAGGAGGACGGTTGCGCTTCTGCTCTAGCTGCAGATCAGTAATCAATTCATTATACCAGCAACCTCTACAAAACTGCTTGAACAGGTGGCGGTCTGCCTCTTCAGGTGTTATGCCACCTCTTTTGATAGTCGCCCTCAAGGCGGTCTGCAATCTATAAAGGTAAGTGGATGGTTTCTCACCGGCATCCTGTAGGGTATTCATAAATCTTGCAAGGAGCTCATCCCCATCCTCAACAATGCCAAAAGCAGAATCTAGCAACTGAAGATAAGCTGAGGATGGAGCTTCAGGGCTTAGATGTTTTATGACATCGGCTGCAGGTGGCAAAAGACTGTCCACTATCTTCCTGGACACATGCAGATCAGATAAGCCAGGGTCTTTCAGAACAAGCTCAACACTGGAGCGCCAAGTTTCATAATCAACCTCATTTCCAGATCTAGGACATTTACCAGAGAACACCCTGAGCCTTGACTGTACAGGCCCTTGGGCAGCCACTTCACCACTCCTCACAACGTGTTCAACAATGAATTTCTGAACTTCAGGTGGGTTTAGTATTTTTTTTAGAGGTAAAGAGAGGTGGGGTGTTCGATTTAATAGGCTTGGGCTGTGACTGTGGTTCATCTACCTGACTCGGCTTAACAGGTGTTGCTCCAACACACTCGCGAGGGAGTTTTTGGGGTGGTTGCCCATTAGGATTTTCATCTCCAGCCTCAAGATCAGTGGATGCTGGTGTGAGTTCTGCGCTCATTTGAGATAGCATTTGGCTCAATACTGCTTCAAAATTGGTTCCACTCAGTTTTGCTATTTCTTTCAGTCCTTCAAGGTAAGATTGAGTAACACTACTGCCCAATTGCTGTGTAAAGACACTAGATAATGACCTCACGTTGTAAGTGATACCTGGATCACTGGATAGCTGGTGAGTATAAGGTAGCTGAGGTTCTAGGCATTTCCAAGGCTTGACCACTGTTATATTCAATTATTGTGCTCTGGTAAAATTCTGATTGTTTGTCACTAATGAAAATGGTTCTGGCAAAAGAACCATACTCTTTCAGGATGTCAATTATCTCATCATCACTCTCGGTTTTAGTCAAGCCACTAACAATCACAGAGTTTGGGACCTTAATACCCTCTGCCTCAACTATCTCCATTTTTGTTTGTTAAGGATCAAAAGATGCAAATTAAATCAATTAATCTCAACTGTTAATACTCAACAACAGTGCCACCTCCTGGCTGGCTCGCCACAATTGTAGCGGGTATCAACATAAATTACTAACGGACCTGGAATATTAAATCAGAAGACTGTGCGGTACGTAAAAGGAGGTGGTGGTGATACTGAGTAACAGGCAGAGACAGAAGGTAAGTTGAACCAATACACTTTACTTTGAGTTCAGTGATTTTTTCCTTTAGTGTTTTTTTTTTCATCTCAATCACAAAAACAAAGTACAATATAAAAAACGAAACAAAATGAAAACAAATAACTATATCCTGGGTGCACCCTCTGAATAAGTTTTCATATACCAGTAATCACAATCACAATCAATGTATTCAATGGAACACAAATTGGAGAAAACAATCAGCAAACCCACTAAATTTAACACACCAAAATCAAAATTAAAATAAAAAATAAAATATAAAATTCAAAAACTATCACAATTAAACTTTCTCAATCGTTCACTTCACAAAAAAACCATAACAAAAAAAAAAAAAAAAGTAATATAGGCCTATATCAGTCTCTGTAAATGAGTTCTCTTACTTATCTCAGGAAGAAATAATAGAACTGAAAATGGTCCTTTCCTCTAAGCTCGTGATCCTTCCAGAATCGAAGTGGGAGGCTCGCCATCAATTAAGGAAATCCATCTTGAACAAAACATTCACACACACAAAAAAAACCTGGCCTGTTCATTCACGTCTTTCTCTTTTTTTTTTCACAGGCACGTGCACTCAAAATGGCGTCAGTGATGAACACTTAATACACCATGCGGTCTGAGACAACCACACGAGTCAAATTGTAACCTCTGAAATGCCCGATCGGCACAATCACACTGGATCATCCAATATCGTGTGTTATACCCTCTGATTTATTTGGTTTTTGTGAACTTTTAACAGTTTAAGGAACATATGTTTCTATTTTTACGCTCTCGCGTCAGATAACATTTCTCCGTCACTCTGCATCTGCCTTCCAACGTGATCTGAGCAACGCGATCAGTAAGCAAGGAGGCGGGGCCAACAACCCAGTGCTCTGATTTGTTGTTACTCATTTCTAAACTCCAATCAAATATACATATATTTATATAGATGTATTTTTATGTAGAGTTTCACATGTATGAAAAATCATATTATATCCAAGCAGCATACAAATAAATAATATTTGTAAAACTTATTTAACCAGGGTTACAATCGGTTACAATGTATTTTAAACACTGTAATCAACGTGTGAAGATGAGTGATAAATTTGGGCAGTTGCTGATTCTCCTGGAGACTGTATGTGTGTTCGACTTGAAGCGGTGCTGCGCAGACCGATCGGTGTATGACATCAAAGTTCCGTGAGAGCGATTTGAAAGCCTGCAGGGCCGTCTGCTCTCCAGAGCTCTCGCGGTACTTTAATGCCCGGCCAAACGGTGCAAAAAGTTTTTAGACGGAAACGGTGGAGTGTTGAACTATGGTGGTGAGTTGCAACTATGGCAGCTGAGAAGGCCATTCTTTGTGTTCTTTTTGAAGAATTTTCAGAGCCTGGTGAAATAGTTATAAATACGTTTAATGCTGCAAAATACGCTCGATGTTACAGTCACTGCACTTGCCATTCAGAATAAAAGAGAACATCTCAATCGAGTGAAGGGATTTGTGGAAACTGTGGCTCCTAATTACTGTGATCCAACATTTGCTTCACATTTCAGGATGAAAAGACAAACATTTAAGGTGAAGGATAATCCATTTCTTACCTCTGAGATTTATGATCTATATGACCTTATTATTTTTATTGTTGGTATTAAGCTTATCATTATTGCTGATCACTGTTGTTCTGTTATTGTAATATTTACCATTATATAATCAGAGGAGTATAGAAAAGTTTATGAAAGTATCATTCCAAAATACAATCAGTATCAGTATCTAGCACACCTTCCTAAGGAAAGGATATGGACCAGAAGACATTGCAAATTCAAAATGATATTTAGACAGACTTAAAGAAGTTTCAGATCTATACTTGTGCTCTTATTATTTTAGTTATTTTGCCTTTAATGTAAATAAACATGCAAACAATATACTTGTTCTTGTAAATTTATTTTGACATTAATTACATTATGCTAGCTGTCTCTTTAATACCACATGGTTAATACACATGTTGCTGCTGATTGGAACATTTTTGACACACCCACCAAACAAGAGAAAACGTATCTCAAACCCCGTTGCACACTGTTTCCAGGAAACATGTGGTTCAAACAGGAAACCGTAGCAAAACCACAGGTTTGAGCTTGAACTTGCCCCTTGTTAGGGTTAGGGTTACTCTGAAATGGCCAAATGACTATCATGATACTAAACCACCCCTGCAAATACACCATTAGATGAAACATAGGCAATATATTTTCTATTCAAGTTGCATACATACACATATACATACACATGGCAAACTCAAGCTGATATAAACTTCTACTTATGATTCAGTCATATTTCAACAGCACATTAAATGGAAAAAAAAAATAATAATTCTTGAATATTTTGATGTAGTGAATACATTACAAAACAAGTGCATATGAATGTTGGAAGCCATGCTAAATGAGCAAGCATTATTTTGGGTCAGATTTTCAGTCACCTCACAGATTTATGGCTCGTTTCCACTAAGCGGTACGGTACAGTACGGTTCAGTACAGTACGATTCGGTATGGGTAAAGGGGGTGGTCACACTGCACTTTTCGTTCCATTGACTTCCATTCAAACACAGGCGAATGCGTCAGACCGGAAACGCAAGCTCATGCGAAAACTTTCGCAGCGTTCCAAAGTTCAAGTTTGGTGGACTCTGACCTGCAAGGGTGCTAGGGGGAGCACTCTCAAACAAAATCAAAAGCACCCTCAGTTAAAGCTGTATTAATGGCATTTTATTACGCCCTGGAGATCGATTTCTGTTTCAACGTGCTTTTGCAGCGTTGAGCAGTGTAGCCAATCACAGACATATCTGTTGATTTCTTGAATCAGAGGCGTTTAGAATCCACTCACCGCTCAAATCGCGGAGGTTTTTTTTCAGATATTGTGTTTAGCAGGAATCATCTCATTATAACAAAGAGATTCTTTGTGCTGCATAGAGAACTTTAATGATCATAAAATATCTTTGTGAGATCGTGATGAACTAAGATGAGTGACAGCTTTTTTAGTGATTATGAACGGAACGCTCTTTGTGCCATAGCAACGGACGCCACTAATATATATAGCCTATATATATATATATACAGGTTTTAAATTGGCCCGGGGCACATAGACTCCAGGGCTCGACATTAACGCCAGGCAAGTAACATGATTAAAACATCAGTAAACAAAAATAACTATGTAAACACCGAAACGCAAGTATTATTCTGATTTTATTACATTTAGAGTAAGTGGCGAATAGTGGATATAGGCCTAGCTACTGTATATAATGCATCTATTGACGGAATAAGGTTGCGCTGCTGAGGCAAGGCTCAGGCAGCCTCTCCAGGAGAAATCAAAACGCGCAACACTAAGAAACTCAGCATCCTGAGGTAAAAATTCAAAATGGAAAGTTTTTATTTTTAAAATACCGTTAGTTAGGCATCATCACACAACATTTTCACCATTAAGACTGTTTAATTGTTCAATAAACAGTTCAATAAGCAAATACAATAATATTAGGTCACTTTTAGGCGGAAACACAGCGCATCTCACAGCAACCAGATGACTAATTGCCGATTGATTCCGTGTTTTGAACGAATCGGTTGAGTCAAAGTTTCATTAGCCCATGCACATGATTCGTTTGAATGAACAACTTAATGATTCACTCATTAAATGCTCACTACTTGGCACCTACTGGCATTTTAATTTCGTTGAAAAGTATAATTTCTACATCATTTCTTGTTTGTATATTCAAAAATATTTAAAATAATATCATAATAATTAAATGCAGTTATATTTTTATATGTAAATTATATTAATTTAATGCACTTATATTTTTCAGTGTAAATTATTTAATTTGAAAACAATCACATTATTATAATTGAATTTATAGATCAAATGTAAGAATTTGAAATTAAAGTATTAATGAGATTAGGACAGGGGGAGAAACCGGTCTGTGAAAGGTGTAAAAATCTTTTGAGTATAAAACATATTTCAATTGAATGTCCAATTTTAAATAATACTAGGCAACCTTTTTATTCAGAACATATATTAATGGACATTTTTAAAAATCTCCTGGGACGATTATAAAATTTTTGACATGCATTAAACTGAAAAACTATATATAATTGTTTTGATCACTTTTGTTCGTTATTATTTTTATTATATGTATGTTTATATATTTGTACACATTTATTTATTTATATATATATATATATATATATATATATATATATATATATATATATATATATATATATATATATATATAATTTTCAAACAAAATTGTTATATAATTGTCTTGAAATGATATACGACTGAATTGTGAAATTAAAATGTTTCCTCTTGCCATGAATATAGCCACTGCTGCTGACATGGCGTTTAATCATAAATAAATAACTTTTGACTGAAATGAATGAGATAGAATAAATAATTTGCAAAAAAAACAACACACACACACACACACACACACACACACACACATATATGTATATATAATGTCGATACCATAGTACTATAGTAATTAGTAAGAGCACCCTCAGTGATTTGATTCTGGAGCCGGCCCTGATTCGCAGAGGCGTCCTTGAACGTGCAAAATTTTTAACGAAGCCTCTGCGAATATGGGTGGGAGAAGGATATAACATCAGGCACCAAGGTTACCCATCAATTAACACAACAATTAATAAAAACTCACTTTACTAATTAATTTTCCATCGCGTTGAAAGCGTCTTATTATATTGTACACACACACTCTCTCTCTCTCTCTCTCTATACATATATACATATATATATATATATATATATATACATATACACTGTATATACACACACAAGCAATAAAAAATTATAAAATGTTCCCGCATTCAAATGTACCATCTGTTCCTGTTTCCACTGACACTGCGAACCATGCTGCTTCTTTTTTTATTTCATTTTTATAATATTTTAAAGTCTGCGTGAACAGGAAGTTTGCGACCGATTTTACTTCCGTATTTTGAGGTACTTCCGAGAGAAACGGAATATTGAATGAGAAAAGCATAGAGGGCGTGGTTTGTTTGTTTTTCTACCGTGAACTGATTGCCTTAGGTCAGACTGACGTCATCACAGAAGGTCCGTCGTTTTAGCGGGGAGGAGGATTCTCAAATTTGTATTAAAGATTACGAAGGCAAACAAATTTTTTTTGTGAATTGACTTGCTCGGATGAATTGTTCACCACAAAATTAGCAATGTGCGCTAACAAAATAAATATAGTCAATTTTGATTTCACGTGTATTTTAAAGATGTATTATATAAAATAGGACGCTGGCTAAAATTAGCGTGTCCTCCATTTTTGAATTTCTGTACAGAGAGATCACGTAGTGACGTATTGATCTTCTACTGGTCACACGTCTTCACGTGATGTGAATTCGCAGGTCTGAGATCACCAAACTTGAACTTTGGAACGCAGGGAAATGCAAAATTTTTCGCATGAGCTTGTGTTTCCGGTCTGACACATTCGCATGCGTTTGAATGGAAGTCAATGGAACGAAAAGTGCAGTGTGACCGCCCCTTATAGCTGTGTGTTGGCGTGGGGGAAAACGGTCCTTTATCCCTCATTGGAAAAGCATGGTGTTGACTCAGAATGGCCTACATAAAATCATTTCTGCCGCTCGACAGAGCAAAATAAGTAAAAACTGAGTCGTATTAGGTCGGACTGTCCGTACGGCATCTGTGACTGGACAAACGACCCAATGGAATGGCCAGAGGTGTCGTTTCTCGACACTTTTTGTTACCTAATTGAGCAAGAGACTGCATACTACAAGCCTATACGAGAACGAGCCAGCTTCAGAAAGTAAACATTTGTCATTTTGTTTTGATTAATTTTAATAAAGTGATAAAGACTTGAGTAAAAACCTGTAGTACTTATTTATACATTAAAAATATTTTTAACATTGACAAAACAGGTAATATTAAGCTCCACTGAAGTGCCTTGAAATGCGCAGCGTTTTCCTATGTGATGTGTGCTGCGGCTGCCTAATCATTTTCACAAATACATGCCGTAAAATAAAAAGATAACATGAAAATATTTATATAAAATACTCCAAAACATGGTTATTGGATACTTTACTGTACCGAACCATACCGCTCCGTGGAAAAGAGCCAATACATAGCATTAATACCAGACTAAATGCAATGGATTATATAATACATGAGTAGGGAATTGTAAATCAACACTTTCGGTCTGAACTTGTAATAATGATGATTTCACTAATTCTGGACTTGGATAATTAAAAAAATAAAATAAAGACATGCATAAGGTTAACAGATGATTTCTGCCAAAGTGACTTACACAGTAAGCTATTAAAAACAAAAGGGTTAAAATATAAGATAAAATGAAATGTATGGCTGTAAAAGATATTTTTTTGATTGTCCAGCAAACTGTACATACAAACATGCTGTGCACTGATTAGAAATGTAAATGAATGTGAGCACAGTTCAGCCAAACCAGAAACCATTATGATGAGAGTCTTGGTCATTTAACTTTCATTGATTAGTCGATGGATCATTTGATCAGCTGCACTCAACCTTCACTGGACACGTAAAAAATCCATCAATTTGCTTCAGTGCATTCGTGGTACATTCAGGGAGAACCTGGAGGTTCGTCATTCACTAATGAAAATAAACAGACAGACGATTTAGGAGTCATATCTTATTAAAGTTAGCATGACTTTTTTCAGAAACAAATTCAACAAACATTATAGTTTTAAAGTGATATTTATGTGTAAATGTAATGCTACATTATTGTGTTACTATTACTCTGCATATAGATGTGTATATAACACCAAAAAGTGGTTACACTGACTTTTTTGTCATTATTATATGACATTATTGGTGCAGTTTTAAAAGCAAAATGGACTGAGAGAAAACCATGTAAAAGAAAGGGTTTCAACTGATATTATCAGTAAATAAATTAAGGTGATAAATGCTTGTTATTCATATTATTAGGTAAATGATTTAAGTTTAAAATAGGCTAATGTTTTACATGTAACTTCAAAAAAATAAAAAAGCAATTTGGCATTATGTGTTACTTGTAATGTGTTGCTCCCAACAAAGTGTAACAATATAGATCTGTTGTAAGTCAACTTATACAACTGGATTTATTTTAATGGTCTCCGGTGTGCAGAGTAATGATTTGATAACAATATTTAATATCTTATCTCTGGAGGCCCAGTGTGTGGTCAGGCCTCAAAATAAAAGTCAAGTTTATTGTATCCCATTATTAAATGATCATTTTATGATCCTCTGTTTTCACATGCATTAATAACATTATTCTTACTTGTAGGAGGCTGTAATTCCATGCTGCCCTGTCGCACAGGTTTCAGTCCTCCAGTCATCTCCTCCAGTTCTTTCTCTCTTAAATCAAGTTCTTTCTCTCTTCCTTCAAGTTCTTTCTTTCTTCCATCAAGTTCTTTCTCTCTTCTATCCAGTGCTGTGTCTCCTCCAACTATCATATAATGAAATTCCATCTGTCTTTCATTTATAAATTGTTCTATCTCTCTTTTCTCCAGTTCTTTTTCTCTTCTTGCCAATTCTCTCTCTCTAATATCTGGTTCCATCCCTCTTCTCTCCAGTTCCTTTGCTCTTCTCTCCAGTTCCTTTGCTCTTCTATCCAATTCCTTTGCTCTTCTATCCAGTTCCATTGCTCTTCTGTATTTCATTGCTCTTCTGTATCTCATAAATGGGGGAAATGGTCTTCTGTACAGGATCATCATTTCTGTTCTCTGTTCCAGTTCTCTCTCTCTTCTATCCAGTTCTCTCTCTCTAACATCTGGTTCAGTCACTCTTTTCACGATTTCTCTCTCTCTTCTATCAAGCTCCATTGCTCTTCTATCCAGTTCCTTTGCTCTTCTATCCAGTTCCATTTCTCTTTCTCTTTTATTGGAATACATATTTCGAAATACATACATATATCTCCTGTGTGTACTCTCTACTACCTTCAGTAGATTCTCTTTTCTCTCTATTTCCGTTACTGTAATATCTGGTTCCATTGCTCTTTCCATAATTTCTTCCTCTATACGATCAATCAACCATTCTGGTTTAAACAGCATCATCTCCAGTACTCTCTCTTTTATCTCCAGTACTCTCTCTCTCGTCTCTGGTTCCATCTCTCTTCCATCCAGTATAATCATATTTATAATCCATCTCCAATGTCTGTATGGAAAATGGCCCATATCCAGTACTCTCTCTCTTAACTCCATTTCTTTTTCTCTTCTCTCCAGGTCTCTTTCTCTAAAATCCGGCTCCATCGCTCTTCTGTCCAGTTTCCTCGCTCTTTCATCCAGTTTCATTGCTTTTGTATCCAGTTCCATGGCTCTTTCATGCAGTTCTCTCTTTCTTCTATATCGTTCTCTCTCTCTTTTCAATTCTGTCTCTCTTCTTTTCAATTCTGTCTCTATCTCCACAGATGGAGATCTTTCATGAGATTCACTTGACTGTATGAGGTGACATTACAATTTTAATTTTACAAGCTTTTTTTATACTTTGCTTCTTACTGATTATTTTACATTTACATTCATTCAGCTGCTGGAATGATCATACTTTATTCCAAAGTGGCTTACATTGAATTCAATACATGTTTGTGTGTTTCAGGAAACGCCATACCAGTTGAGTTAAAGGAACACTCCCCATGGTTATACAAGGTTATAAACATAAAGCTTCATTTTTGTATCTTCTGATTCTGTTGGTTTATTCTTGGTTTATTATTTTCCTCACATTCTGCATCAATTTCTTAAAAATATGTTTTAGCTTTTTTGAAACACTCCAAATGTTTTGTGAAAAAGTTCTGTCTTTGCATCAGTTTTTAAATGATCAGTCAATACTGCTGTCAGTGATCTCTGATACAATTATTTAACACTGAATATTACTGCCCACAAACATGAGCTTTACACCATATCTACACTGGACACAACAAAGCAAGCAATACAAACCCATCACTGATTATAATGGGTTCCATTTGCTTTTGATACGATGTGGCACTCTGTTTGCATCCAACGCAGACATGGAGTTAGGCTCGTATATTGCATGTTTACTATCCTATCTGATTTTGAGAATGATGACATATGCATATTTCATAAGAAAATAATCACTTCAAAGCACACAGTGGAGTCTCTGGAGTGTCTTCCTTGAGAGTACTGCATCTACTGATTACTGAGTATGAGTATTGCAGCTATTAAAATGTGGATAAAATAAAGTATTAACCCAAACCTAACAATTATGTGAGCAGCGATGAAATATGAATTCAGGTAAATTGAGCTACATTTTGACAGCAAAAAGACTGTCAAAAGTGTCTAAATTTACCTAAATTCACCCTAAGTAACTTTAAATATTTAATAATATATTACACATTCTTTATTTGTAAATCACATTGGATCAAAGCATCTGCTAAATGAACAAATGTAAATGTAAAGTAACACACTGTAAGAAGCACAGTTACTCAAAAAAAACAAAAAAAAAACAACAACAATCAAAACAAAACAACAACATAGATGTGAATTACTTATGAAGGTCATAAATGACCAATATCACACAAGTAGCAGTGCGATATGGCTGTATATCAGCACAGTTGTGATTCGGCAGTAGGTAATCATATCTGTGCTGATTTACAGCGATATCGCACAGCTACGAGTGTGATATTGCTTTTATACAACAGTTGGCCGGCACAAGTCTGTAAATACATAAGAAACAACAACGGAGTGTCTTTAAAAATCCTCTTTTGTGCGGAAATACTTCCTTCCGCCGCAGATTCAGATCTCATTTTGAGAGTTCAAAGACTGAGCTCAAGATCCGTTACTAATTCAGAAACGTAACTTTAGTATGAAGGAACGCTGAGTGCCTTCATTAAAAGCTTATTGTATCACTGTATTATGTAGAGAATTATGAGACTTTCTTTCATTTGTTAAGGGTGATTTCCGATGACAGCCCTGATCACTGCATTTGTTAACTGTGTCTTACAAGCTGTTATTAAAACTCAAAATAACTTCCGTTTCAGTCTTTTTCAATATAAAAGTCTTTACCACTGACACGTCAGACTCTTGTCGCCATCTAATGGCAGAACAATGTAACTAAAATCACCATCACGAACACACACACTGGGCCTCATTCATGAAACTTGCGTAAATATGAGTAAATTCTGAGTAATTCGGGCGTAAAACATACCTTCCCCAAAAGCTCTCCTCCGGATTCACAAAAGCTTCGTAAACATCAGATTTGATAGTTAAACATGTGTATGTTAATGAATTTCAATCATTCGTAAATGGGGCAAGCGTGCACGCTCATTCATAATTATCATAATCCCCACCCATGAATTCCGACCGACAGCTATAAATGGGCATCACATTATGAAATGAAAATAAGAATTTCAACATGTCTTCTCAAAAGCGAACGAAAAAGAAAAATTTCTCAGATGCAGAAATTCTACTCAAAACACAGCATTTTATTTTCAAGAGTACACAGTGGAGTATCAGGCCCTAAAACAATTGAATCAACCAGTCTTCATTATCTGGTAGTAAGTCTACACGGTCTCTAAAAATACGTCTTTTGTGCAGCGCTCTGTCTGCCAAATCTAGCAATAGTAAATGTTTATTGATATGCCTCATTCTGGCCATTTTATAGAAAGCCATTTCCGTAATAATTTAGAGACTAATTGGTACATCCCTAACAAAAGTAATTAATTATTAAATAAAAGTGTTACATTTGCAGATTATATTACTGCTGTTCATGATAATAGTAAAAAGGAAAACGCAGTATACTGTGTTTAATTACTGTATATTATTTTATTAAAATGCTGCGTGATACATACGTGACTATATAAGGTAAATAGTTTTAGAAACATGCAGCGCCATCAATGAGCAAAATGTTCGGATGATTTACAACCCATTTACATGGGGCTAGGAGCAGGTGTAAATTTTTTGTGACCAACTAACATTTGTAAAATACAAACACTTTCATGAATCCCAAATTTTACGTCAGAACAGCTTTACGAATGATTTACACAAAAATTAGTTCTGCTCGTGTTTCATGAATGAGGCCCACTGTTTCTCAATACTAAATACTACTATGTATATAAAATATTATTTATTGAATAATAATATTTAATAAACAACACCAGCCGTCATAAAATTTGCTAGGCAATTCAGTCAAAAGTACAAAGGCAGTGCTCATGTTTAACCATTATAGAAACATCAGAGCCAGCATCAAATTCCAGAAAATCTGGCCGAGGTGAGGCTGCTCTCGGTGGGTTCACGAGCACTGAATGGCCGCTGACACCCTGGAGCTCACATCTCCGAAAACGTTGAAGCTGATTTTCAAATAGACGTTATCTTTATTAACAAATAGACGTTATCTTTATTAACAAACCGCATATTTTAAGTCTAAACAAGTACAATCTAACTTAAAAACATGTATTGACAAAAACAGTATTATTTATAAAATTATAGTGGATTTGGGCGTCTGCTATTACAGAAATACTGCAAGCGGAGTGATACAAACAGTGAAACGGTTGAAGTGCTGTTATCACTAGAATATCACACTCCTCTCAGCCGATCAGATTCGAGGACCAGATAGAACTGTTATATAAAGCTGAATATGGTAACTGTATCAAAAGTTTAGATTAAAATAAACAATTAATATGACTCACCTCTGTTCCACCCATTTTCATCTGCAATTAAAAATACAAATAAGTCACAATGAAGTGGTGTCGCGATCGTGGGCCCCTATTAACCTCTGGGCCCTATGCAGGCAACAAAGGATACAGATTAAATGGAAACTCAAAAACAAGAACATTACATTTGACATTTTTTTTTTTTTTACCAGACTAACCAGTCTTAGAAATGAGGAAAAACAGAAGTAATTTATCCTAAAAGAGCCAATAATATTAACAGTGCCACAAAACATTTGAAGAATAAGCAAGAATTGTGCACAATTAGAGAAGCGAAGCTGCAGAACAGAAGAGGACAACGAGAAAGTGTATTTTTTTTTATGTATGTCTTTATTTTGTAATAAAAGTACCTTTATTTTAAAATATTTAGTGTTAAAGGGATGGTTCACCCAAAAATGAAACTTTTATCATCATTTACTTCACCCTCATGCCATTCCAAACCTTTCTTTTGTGAAACAAAACATATTTCAAAGAACATTGAGGCCCAAACACTATTTATCTAAATGTATTTATTTTTGTTTGTCCTGCAGAGGAAAATAAACTCAGGTTTGTAACATGAGGGTGAGTAAATGATGACAGAACTTACATTTTTGGGTGAACTATCCCTTTAAATATGCAGCATGTAATACTACTCTTTTTCATTAGGGGTTCTATTAGACCATTAGAGCAATATGCCATATTTTCCAGTAGGTGGCAACACTACATTACATAGTTTTTAAAGGGTTCACCCAAAAATGAAAATTATGTCATTAATGACTCACCCTCATGTCGTTCCAAACCCGTGAGACCTCCGTTCATCTTCGGAACACAGTTTAATATATTTTAGATTTAGTCCGAGAGCTTTCTGACCCTCCATTGAAAATGTATGTACGGTATACTGTCCATGTCCAGAAAGGTAATAAAGACATCATCAAAGTAGTCCATGTGACATCAGAGGGTCAGTTAGAATTTGTTGAAGCATCGAAAATACATTTTGGTCCAAAAGTAACAAAAATTACGACTTTATTCAGCATTGTCTTCTTAGAATTATTCAATAAATTCTAACTGACCCTCTGATGTCACATGGACTACTTTGATGATGTTTTTATTACCTTTCTGGACGTGGACAGTACACCGTACATACATTTTCAATGGAGGGTCAGAAAGCTCTCGGACTAAATCTAAAATATCTTAAACTGTGTTCCGAAGATGAACGGAGGTCTTACGGGTTTGGAACGTCATGAGGGTGAGTCATTAATGACATAATTTTCATTTTTGGGTGAACTAACCCTTTAAGGACCAGCATTCATGAGAGTATTTTGAATGAAATACTTATTTTTTTTATTATGCAGTATTTTAAGATTGTGTCATATACTGTAACTAGGGTTTTGAACTTAACAAGCAATCAAGCAATCATTGTAGTTGCCAACTACATCAACTATTCTTTTGAGGAAGTCTGTTTAATCGTGGTCCAGGTATCATTCGTTTATTTGTTTTTGCTTTCACATATGAAAACGAAAAAACGAGAAAACAACTCCTTTTTTTCGTTTGTTTTTAAGAAAAACGAAAAAAAAAAAAAAAACGAAATTATGACTTGATTTTTGGTTTTCCCGTTCTTGCACGGAAATCAGAAAAAACACTTGATATTCCGATTGCGTCCTGTGGGTGGTGCTAAATCTGATTGGTCATTGTTTTTCAAAATAAGAGTTTTCCCAACACTGTATTTTTTAGCCTGTAAAATGAATAGTCTATATATACATGCTATTTGTCACCCAATTATTTGACTTCACTGAAAAAATCTATTGAAATAGCCTAAATGTAAACATGTTCACGCATTGACAGTTGTCATCATACAAATTTAAATAATACATTTATTCTTTGTTTTAGATGTTTATATTAACTTAAATTCTTATGAGTAATATATTTTTTATAATGTCTATTTGTTATTTAAGGCCTGTATGCACATACAGGATTTAGGGGGCTGGACTTAGGGGGCTGGGGGCTTGAGTTTATGTTTGGCCCCTACTTACGCTACAAACATCATGATGGAGCAGCACAAATTACACAAAAATTTAAAATATGCTTTGAGGTTCCTAGAACAAGTAAAAAAAAACATGAATATAAAAAAAAAATAAAATAAAACTAATATTACATTGTCATTATAATACAATATAATGCAGGATGTGCTCACTCGGTTGAGAGAAGATCAAAACCAAGAGAAAGAGAAAACTGTATTTTTAAATTCATTGTCATAGCTATCTGTCCTCTTATGTCAGATTCTTAAATTTAGTCAACAAATTCAATCAGAATACAAACGGTACATGGTGTATGGCTATTATGACCAAATAAAAGGAAGTCGGTATCAATAAAATCAATTTTTGGATTGACACAGGCTGTTTAGACATGGCATGTCGGGGCTCCAAACTGCGACTAAAACAGTCGCATTTGCGACCATAAATATTAATTTGCGAGTGACGTTTTTGCTGAGGTCGCCACTGGCGACTACACGCCGAAAGCTCCTTAGGATATAACCGCTTAAAAAGTTTTCTCAGGCGGATGATTTGCTTCATTCTAGCAGCGCCCCGTCTGTGATAAAACGAACTCGGGCCGAAGGTTAATACACACAACTACACCGAGTGTGGACCTGCCGCGTGTACAACAGCTTTCAGCCGAGATCGGCCCATAGAGAAAAAGCCTTCTGTCAGCCAGAAGTGTTTTGTAGAGTCGGCGCGGCTCTGGCCCATTATCTTCTCACCGATGCCGAGACGGAAACTGAGACTGAGACGATGCGCATCAAAGTTTTAGTGGAAAAAGAGAGTTTCAGACAGTCCTCATCTCTGCCGCACATCAGTGTTGACGCACACAGTCTGATAAACGCAGCTCCGCTGTGCAGCGAAAGAGAAATGACGGAGACGGAAGAAGGGAAAGTGCAGAAAATACAGCGGCTATTTCGTGCACAACTTGAACAAACTAGAACAGGTAAAGCTGTCAGCTGTGTGGATATTGGCAATATCGTTAACAATTCTCGTTTATAATAATTACTAATATGGCTTCTTCTAGCCAAGATCTTGGTCTGTGTTCTTTTAATGCGTGAACTTCATTATTTGAAGTGCAACTGCCGTCCAGTAATCGCAAAAAGCTCTGTGCTTTGTCACTTTTTAATAAAAAGTACCAGCTTTAAAATTATTCTGAATTCATAACGAAAATCAAACAATACAGTTCTGGCGCTCCTTAATGGGGCAGGCGCGGTCGCTTTAGCGCCTCAGTTCAAGGGCAAGTGAACCCATTTAATCTTTCTCCTTACTAATATAGTACATAGTGAACATGAATTAACATCAAAAGATAGGCTATTTTATAAGAGATCCTACAGTACAACTTACTGAAATGTCTCATGTAGGAGGAGCCCAAGCTACACTCAGTGGCCAAGTGATGCTTATGCTCCATGATACTGGTACAGATTCTGTGTAATGAACAATTCTTTGTGACTGTAGATTTCAAGCTGGAAAAGACATTTAGTTCCCACTTTAAGTGAACCTTAGTTCCCAGGTCATCTACAAGATGGATTAAAATGCTGATAAAGTCAAGAAAAGATGAGACATAAACACGACAGTATGATTGAAATGTTGAAATGTAAATAAATAAATAATAATAATCGTAAAATAAATAAAACACGTTTATTCTGTGGCACCTAAAAAAATTATTTGGCTCCTGAGTTTTTTTCTTATAGGAGCCAATGGCTCCTTACTCGATTTTTTTGTTTGGAGCCCTTGTCAAAAAATGACAAGTATGGGCTGTGTTGTTCGGCGAAAATACTGTGTTCAAGGCCCACATTTTCTGCAGCACATAGACACCAATCATAAACTCATTAGGTGTGTTTATTTCATTTGAATATAGCAGGACTTAAAATAGTTATCACTGGCATTATTTTTTGTGGGTAATTATCCTCTGCTTCTTTCTTTATAATTAAACCATGTCCTTTTTTTCACCAGATATAACATGGTGATATTCGGTGGCATCGATGGCTACTCAAGGAAGGTAAGTTTCCTACTGTAACAAAGTACATACTCATGAAAATATTGCTGGTATAATCCATCATTTTTTTCGTAGGGTGTCCATGTTATGACAAACATCCCATAACAATTATTAGTATTACTCATGTCAGTTTTCCACCCTTTAGATCATGTACCTCAATGCTGGGTCCAACAACACAGCGAGTACTGCGCTTCAGTTTTTTCTGGATGGAGTGAGGAGATTTGGATGGCCTTACAAGTGAGTAATGCTGTTCTCGTAGTATCGTTTAAGCAATATGAATGATTTGTCAGCCGTTTATGAAACATGAAATTATCTGGATTTATTCAATGCTGCATTTAGTTTTCATGAACCTGTGTGAGGAAATGATCCAGTATTTTTAGTAAAGTTTTGTTGATTCAGTTGGATGGATACTAATTTCAAAATCTGATGTGTTACAGGGTAAGAGGTGACCAGGGTGTTGAAAATGTCAGCATTGCCCAGACGATGTTCACTGTGAGAGGCACAGGACATGGAAGCTTTATAAGTGGAAAAAGCGTGAAAAACCAAAATTTAACTAAAACCTTATCAAATACCATCAAAATACCTAAAGATCCAAGTAGGTACATGACATGTCTTGTTATTGTTGGTGTGCCCTTCAGTGTGATATTTACTCCAGTTGAATTGCTGTTTGGCTATTCTTTTACATAGTTTGATTGACCCATGGGCAGGGCTCCAAACAAAAAAATCGAGTAAGGAGCCATTGGCTCCTATAAGAAAAAAACTCAGGAGCCAAATAATTTTTTTAGGTGCCACAGAATAAACGTGTTTTATTTATTTTACGATTATTATTATTTATTTATTTACATTTCAATCATACTGTCATGTTTATGTCTCATCATTTCTTGACTTTATCAGCATTTTAATCCATCTTGTAGATGACCTAGGAACTAAGGTTCACTTAAAGTGGGAACTAAATGTCTTTTCCAGCTTGAAATCTACAGTCACAAAGAATTGTTCATTACACAGAATCCTGTACCAGTATCATGGAGCATAAGCATCACTTGGCCACTGAGTGTAGCTTGGGCTCCTCCTACATGAGACATTTCAGTAAGTTGTACTGTAGGATCTCTTATAAAATAGCCTATCTTTTGATGTTAATTCATGTTCACTATGTACTATATTAGTAAGGAGAAAAGATTAAATAGGTTCACTTGCCCTTGAACTGAGGCGCTAAAGCGACCGCGCCTGCCCCATTAGGAGCGCCAAAACTGTATTGTTTGAATTTCGTTACGAATTCGGAATAATTTTAAAGCTGGTACTTTTTATTAAAAAGTGACAAAGCACAGAGCTTTTTGCGATTACTGGACGGCAGTTGCGCTTCAAATAATGAAGTTCACGCATTAAAAGAACACAGACCAAGATCTTGTTTAGAAGCCATATTAGTAATTATTATAAACGAGAATTGTTAACGATATTGCCAATATCCACACAGCTGACAGCTTTACCTGTTCTAGTTTGTTCAAGTTGTGCACGAAATAGCCGCTGTATTTTCTGCACTTTCCCTTCTTATGTCTCCGTCATTTCTCTCTCGCTGCACAGCGGAGCTGCGTTTATCAGACTGTGTGCGTCAACACTGATGTGCGGCAGAGATGAGGACTGTCTGAAACTCTCTTTTTCCACTAAAACTTTGATGCGCATCGTCTCAGTTTATTGTCCGAGCACGGAAAGCTCACAGCATCCGTAAGCAAGGGAAGTGCATGCGTCAAAGTCACTGCGTTTCGTTGTGTATAATCCTGAAGCGTATCCACGGCAGGATTTAATCCAACAAGATAAACATCGGGCCCCGCCACTAGCGAGAATGCGGCAGCTGTGTGAGCCATCATAAACGGGCTGTCTTTGTCAGCCTCTTGTGCCGTGCCTCAAACTCTGAAGGCAGGATTGTGCAGAGTGTCTGAGGGGGCGCTCAAGTGATAGCTCGATCCAATGATGCTCGAGGTGCCTTTGCTGCGAGACAGTCAATGTTAGAGCGTGGGGACTGCAGTGAGAGGGTTGGATGTGCATTAGCAGTCCTATAGCGCACTCTAGTGGAGGGCACAGTCCCTAACGAACAGCAGAAGTATCAGGAACTGCTGTAAGGGGATTGAGGACGAGAGGCTTTTGCCGTTCAACTCAGGTTTTCTGTAATGTCGGCGAGATTAGCCAAGGTGGCGCTCGACCGTTAACATCCCCGTCATAGAACGGCTCACTGCTCGGGCAGTATGTTTGGTAGCACTTAGCGCCAAATCTGTTGCCCCCCGCAGCTTTTTCACAGCCTCCGGTTGTGATCTCTTTCTCGTTAGAGCCGCCATCAAGTGAAATAAATTTGCCGAGATTAGACGCGACTCGACACGCCTTCGAGAGGGGCCGAGACTTTAGGCCGCGGCCGAGTTCGGCGCGATACGTTCGGCTAGAGAGTTCGTCCAGCGGCAGCATCGCTGTATAACCGCGGTCCGCCATGTCAGCAATGGTGGCGAAACCCGCGGCGTTCGTGACGCGCGCTGATTAAGGCTGCTTCCAGAACCTCGAAACCTCTTGGTGGAGGTTCGTGAAGAAGGGTAGCGGCTCACTGGGTGGGGTTGGGTAATTTATCCACCACGTGGGTAACCACATTCAACAGCTCACTGAGAAAGGGGAGGCGCATTTCTCCTGTCCGCTCGGAGGGAGAGAACCGCATGTGCCGGCCAGAGCGTACTCTGAGTCCGAAGCCGCGGTAGACAAACATAGTTTGTAAAAGCAAATCTGCTGATTTAACACACTCGAGTGGGGGAGAGCGAGCAAAGTGGAAAAACTCCAGCGCATCACTGTCCTCATAGTCCAAGCCGCACACATAGCCCCAAACCACCACCTCGTGCGGCGCCTCGGCGACCGCAGAAGCGTAACGGCGGGGGTTAGACGCGAGGCGACCTAGAGAAAATACACTCCCGAGCGCAGAACTGTAGCCGCAGGCTATCACAGAGAGAACAAACAGAGAGGCTGCTAAACGAACCTCTCATGAGTGCCTCCCCGTGATAAACCCGTTATATGGCTCTTACCTTTCGTTGACTCATCGCGTCCGCGAAGAGGAGTTGAACACTGCTCGAAGAAAAAAACGCTGAGAACGCGAGATGGTTTCCTTAGGGCACAGATGATTCGCTTTCCTGAAGGAAAATGAAATCTGAGCGAAATAGTATGCGGCACTCAAGGAATACTATGCGTACGCATGCGTAAGGCGGTGCCAAGCGCTATTTGGCCAATAAAATTGGCGGGATGGTATAGGGCTTCAGACATTCGTCACACCGAAAGGTGTTCCCATACGGTGACGTCACCGCAGCATCGAAGTGACCTATGAAAGGGAACTGAATCTGAATTGTGAGAAGTGAATGTGAAGATATATAGAGAGTTTAATTTTCAGTGAGGATCAAATTTTATTGGACTTCAGTTCCAAACGAATAAATTCAATTTCAAATGATACAATTCAGATTCAGTTTTTGAATAAATTCAATTTCAAATGATACAATTCAGAATCCGTTTTTCAATGCAATGATTCAAATTAAACAATACAATTTCAAATTATGTTATTCAAATTCAGTTTCTGGTGGCACATATTTCAGCCCATAGGTATACAGTAAATGAAATGCCAAACGAATATACAATAATAAACCTTTGTTTTTATCAAAACAATTTATCCAGTTTAATAAAATAAATGAACAATAAAATAAATAAAATAAAGCAACAAACTGATTCCAATATATATATATATTGTTTTCCCCCACATCATACTAAAGTTTTACAGACTTTGAGACATTCACACTTCCCATAAAGGACTGATTATGGTTCTTTTGTTTTGCAAACATGATACTTGACTCTGAACTGCTGCTATAATCATTATTCTTTTGTCTATAATATTCTGATTAGGGGATACACGGAAGCGTCGTGACACAATGTTTATATTAATCTACACCCTGCCTCCAGCAGCGCAGGGGTGTCGGAATGTTCGGAAACAGTATATCGTCGCTCAGCCATTTTGAACTTCTTTTTGCCCCGAAACGAAGAACGAAAACGAACTTCGTTTGAAGTATACCGGGGCCTTTAATGAGAGAGTTGAATCCTTTATTCAAACGAGTCGTTCAAAAATCCTAATTCGTTTAACCTAGCAAACGACTCTGGGTAGCCTACTTGAATCATTTACTCGTCTGATTCTGTCAAAAATGCAGATATTTTGAGGATCAAAACGTGTGTTGCTCAGAGACGCAGCAGTTCTGCTGTTTGTTCTGTTTTCTTGGACGGAGCAAAAACAATGTAGCCTATCTATAAAAGTTACTCAGTAACTTTATTGTACTGTTGTATAAATGTCACATTTGCGATTGTGCAGATGTTTCTAAAAACAGCACTCTTGCTGGTGTGATAACTCGCATATCATAGGATCGTTTTATAGCTAAATAAATAAAACGGGAACTCGTTAGGCCTAAATGTTTTTTTTCTTTCTTTTTATTTTTCATTTTGATGTATGCCTATTCCTGTTGTGATGGCAGTGGAGTGAGTGCTCTCGAGAGCACATAATTTAGTGAACAAATTTATAGAAATGATCATTCTCTGTAAAGCAATGAGACGTGAACTTATGAGAATTTATCAAGATTTTTCTAAACGTGCGCTCTTTTGGACTAAGCCTAATTGAAGCGGTTTAAAGTAGCCGATCGCAATGGAGTTGATGCGGATCAGCACGCGTGTTATTCTTTGAGAAATAAAGATAAATATCAGGTTGCGCCATTTGATTATAGAAACTCTCAGTCGAGGATATTAAGGCCCGGGTATTTTATTCTGTTCTCCCCTCCGTCTTTCAAACTTTCAATCTACTCCGTGATCGCGAAAAGACGCGTTCGGCGCTTGCGCACGCAGCTGCACACTATTGGTAAGCGCTCAATGGTATAGTGTAAAGGCCAATTTATACTTCTGCGTCAGGTGCGCGTAGTAGGTACGGCGTAGCATACGCATTGACGTGTACCATACGTCGTACCCTTCGCCGTACCCTGACGCGCACCTCCTCAAAAATGTAACTACGCGTCGCGACGACGCGGACTGCAAGATCTGTGATTCGTCGGCTTGGTAGTATCACGTTTCCTCCTACGCATTTCCGGAATGATCTTCTGCACTCTGGACCGCCCGCCATTTTTAAATTCCGAAATTCAGTGAAGAGCCAACATGGAAATGGACCAAGTGACCGAGCGATTCATTGAAGAAGTTAGGAAATACAGCCGTCTGTATGACTCCTCTTCGGGAGATTACAAAGACTGCCAGATGGCAGCGAATTCGTGGTGGGAGATTTCCTCCAACGTCGGTTTAGATGTAGCGGAGTGAATATAAACACAATGGAACCCGCTCGCGTCAACTAGCGTTTCGGCGGTGTAACTGCAGAGCAAAACAGACATACGCAGAAGTATAAATGCTCACGACGGCGTCGCCTACGTGCGTAGCCTACGACGTACACTATGGCGTACACTCGACGCAGAAGTATAAATTGGCCTTAAGCGCTCAAGTCACTACTTTGGGCTGATTATAGCCCTCGCTCGCACATGGCCAGACAGTGGAAATACGGCTAATAATTCCTGGATATCTGGCATACAAGTTAGCCTCATTGATCTGAGCTTATACATCTTGAATTCGATCGAGTACTAAAAAACATCATTGCTGGATTATTTTGACTATATTAAATAAGCAGATGAAACATAGTAACCTATACTGTTTATCACAGATTACTTTGGGCCAAATTTACCAAGGACATTTGTTTAGAAACCATTTAAAAATGTATACATTCACAAAAAGTAACACCTGTTTGGGTCAACAGTGAGAGATTTTTTCTGTCTTTTTGGAAAAAGAGAGCGACTCTGAGAAATTGTTCGCGTAGTAGGCGTGAAAAAAGCAGGGTAATATTTGAAACATAGCCTATTAAAGATAATAAAATGATCTATGGAAAGGAGTGCCATGTCTTTTTGGTACATGATAAAGTATCTGCATTCAGGAAAAAGTTGGACCTGTGTTGGGCTCGCGTGGAACAGGGCTCAGTGGAAAAGTTTCCAACCTTGGAGAATGTTTTGGAGAAGGCAGGACTGGCCGTTGCCACTGCGCATTTGAAGGGGTTGCGCGAGCAGTTTTGGGATTATTTTGGAGAGGACACCATGGCGAATCGGGTTCCATTCAGTTTCCCAGCAGTAATGGATTAAGCATCCAAGAGGAGGAGGCCCTAATTGACCTGAGCTCTAATATGGAGTTGCAACAGAAGATGCGTGAAGTGTCGCTTGCACACTTTTGGTTGTCTGTGGATACACAGTTCCCGTCCCTCTCCATCAGGGATGTAGTGGAGGCTAAACGCAGGTAAACGCCGTTTACGCACCTCCCAAAATTCGGAAATAGCGTTTACCCACCTCCAAAGTGCATTTACCCACCTCCAAAGTGCATTTATCCACCTCTAAATAGCCTACAGTTCCTAAGCCATTTTAAATTAATCTTATGACGTTTTAGTTTCATATAGTTCATTATTAGTTTAATAGGTTGATGGTTGTTAAACCAAAGACAAAGTCTTTCATATTGCGCTGCAACTGTCAGTGTTGACCAATTTGGGACTGACTGGAAGAATAAAAGACTCGGACCTCACCTGTCTATTCAGAACCCATATGTTGTGTAATGCGCATGTGCGGTCAACACAAAATGAACGAATCACTCTCAAAAGTCAAAAGTCCCGAGTCATATTAAAGATTCGTTCAAAATGATGACAAGCAACAGACTGCATCAAGATTCAAAAATGGATATCCGGCAATTTAGTCGGTTTGAGTCATTTTTTAAGACAAAAGTAAAAAATTATTTGATTCCAGCTTGTTAAATGTGTCTTCTCTCCTCTGTGACAGTAAATTGAATATCTTTGAGTTGTGGACAAAACGAGACATTTGAGGACCATTCCTGGGCTTTTGGGGAAACACTGATCCACATTTTTCTGACATATTATAGACCAAACAACTAACCGATTAATTGAGAAAATATTCAACAGATTAATAGACTATGAAAATAATCCCAAATCCCTAATCATTATGTACAAGTGCATTCCATTGGAACCCCTGGATATAAGCCTCCCTCTCTATCTCTTAAAAAAAAATTTGTTCTCTCTGTTTTGTCATTTAGTAAACTTTATAGATTTCAACCATATTATTCCTTCTTGAGTCTCTTTAACAAGAACTTAGATTAATGTATGAATTGAATAGCGATTGTGTGACCTATATGAGGGAACAACCAGTGATACCCTTGGTAGTAATATCAAATGATAGCCTATAGCAATGTCATCAGGATACACATACACCGGTAGGCAGTGGCCCACGTTACCGTGACCACGATGTGGTCACCCAGAATTTATAGTTTACCCACCTCTTTTTTTACCACTACACCTCTGCTCTCCATAAGGGCTATAAAGTAATTATCCCATTCACGTCCACTTCTTGTGTGATTGCGGGTTTTCTGTCTTGACCCTGATAAAAAGCAAGTACCGGTCGAGGCTGCAGGTGGAGGGCGACCTGCGCTTGTTCCTGTCATCACTACAGCCCCGCATAAATGATTCAAGTAGGCTACCCAGAGTCGTTTGCTAGGTTAAATGAATTAGGATTTTTGAACGACTCGTTTGAATAAAAGGATTCAACTCTCTCATTAAGATCCACATGCCATGTCTAAACAGCCTGTGTCAATCCAAAAATTGATTTTATTGATACCGACTTCCTTTTATTTGGTCATAATAGCCATACACCATGTACCGTTTGCATTCTGATTGAATTTGTTGACTAAATTTAAGAATCTGACATAAGAGGACAGATAGCTATGACAACAGAAACCTGGCTAAAACCTGATGATTACATTATTTTAAATGAGTCTACACCCCAAGATTACTGTTATAAACATGAGCCACGTCCAAAAGGTAAAGGGGGAGGTGTTGCTTCAATTTATAACAATGTTTTCAGGATTTCTCAGAGGGCAGGCTTCAAGTATAACTTGTTTTGAAGTATTGGTGCTTAATATAACATTATCCAGAGAAACAAATGTTTATGATAAATCCCCTGTGATGTTTGTACTGGCTACTGTATACAGGCCACCAGGGCACCATACAGACATTATTAAAGAGTTTGCTGATTTTACATCCGAGTTAGTGCTGGCTGCAGATAAAGTTTTAATTGTTGGTGATTTTAATATCCATGTTGATAATGAAAAAGATGTATTGGGATCAGCATTTATAGACATTCTGAACTCTATTAGGGTTAGACAACACGTCTCAGGACCTACTCATTGTAGAAATCAAAATCATACTCTAGATTTAATACTGTCACATGGAATTGATGTTGATGGTGTTGAAATTATGCAGCCAAGCGATGATATCTCAGATCATTATTTAGTTTTGTGCAAACTTCATATAGCTAACTGTAAATTCCACTTCTTGTTACAAGTATGGTAGAACCATCACTTCTACCACAAAAGACTGCTTTGTAAGTTATCTTCCTGATTTATCCCAATTCCTTAGCATATCCAAAACCTCAGAACAACTTGATGATGTAACAAACTATGGACTCTCTCTTTTCTAGCATTTTAAATACAGTTGCTCCTTTACGCTTAAGGAAGGTTAAGGAAAACAGTCTGACACCATGGTGTAATGCGCACACTCGCACGCTAAAGAGAGCAGCCCGGAAAATGGAGCGCAGCTGGAGGAAAACAAAACTAGAAGTATTTCGTATTGCTTGGAGGGAAAGTAACCTATCTTACAGAAAAGCATTAAAAACTGCTAAATCTGATTACTTTTCGTCTCTTTTAGAAGAAAACAAACATAACCCCAGGTATTTATTCAATACAGTGGCTAAATTAACGAAAATTAAAGCATCAACAAGTGTTGACATTTCTCAACATCACAGCAGTAATGACTTTATGAACTACTTTACTTCTAAAAAGTCGATACTATTAGAGATAAAATTGTAACCATGCAGCCATCAGCTACAGTATCACATCAGACAGTGCACTATAGATCCCCTGAGGAACAGTTCCACTCATTCTCTACTATAGGAGAGGAAGAACTGTATAAACTTGTTAAATCATCTAAACCTACAACATGTATATTAGACCCTATTCCATCTAAGCTCCTAAAAGAGGTGCTTCCAGAAGTCATAGATCCTCTTCTGACTATTATTAATTCCTCATTGTTATTAGGGTATGTCCCCAAAACCTTCAAACTGGCTGTTATTAAGCCTCTCATCAAAAAACCATAACTTGACCCCAAAGAACTAGTGTAATTATAGACCGATCTCGAATCTCCCTTTTCTTTCCAAGATACTAGAAAAGGTAGTATCCTCGCAATTATATTCCTTCTTAGAGAAAAATGGCATCTGTGCCTAACCCTAACCATATCGATCGCAAGTGCAGTATGGAGTACCGCAAGGCTCAGTACTAGGGCCGTTACTCTTCACGCTTTACATGTTACCCTTGGGAGATATCATCAGGAAACACGATATAAGCTTTCACTGTTATGCTGATGATACTCAGCTCTACATTTCTTCGCTGCCCGGCGAAACATACCAATTTGAAAAACTAACAGAATGCATAGTCGATATAAAAAACTGGATGACAAGTAATTTCTTACTGCTAAATTCTGAAAAAACAGAGGTGTTAATTATAGGGCCTAAAAGCTCTGCATGTAATGACCTAGAACGTTGTCTAAGCCTTGATGGCTGCTCTGTCAATTCTTCGTCATCAGTTAGGAACCTAGGTGTGCTATTTGATAGCAACCTTTCCTTAGAAAGCCACGTTTCTAGCATTTGTAAAACTGCATTTTTCCATCTCAAAAATATATCTAAATTACGGCCTATGCTCTCAATGTCAAATGCAGAAATGTTAATCCATGCGTTTATGACCTCAAGGTTAAACTATTGTAATGCTCTATTGGGTGGTTGTTCTGCACGCTTAGTAAACAAACTCCAGTTAGTCCAAAATGCAGCAGCTAGAGTTCTTACTGGAACCAGGAAGTATGATCATATTAGCCCTGTCCTATCAACACTGCACTGGCTCCCTATCAAACATCGTATAGATTTTAAAATCTTGCTTATTACTTATAAAGCCCTGAATGGTTTAGTACCTCCGTATTTGAACGAGCTCTTGTTACATTATAGTCCTCCACGTCCGCTCCGTTTTCAAAACTCTGGCAATTTGATAATACCTAGAATATCAAAGTCAACTGCGGGCGGCAGATCCTTCTCCTATTTAGCGCCCAAACTCTGGAATAACCTACCTAACATTGTTCGGGAGGCAGACACACGCTTGCAGTTTAAATCTAGATTAAAGACCTATCCCTTTAACCTGGCTTACACATAACATACTAATACACTTCTAATATCCAAATCCGTTAAAGGATTTTTAGGCTGCACTAATTAGGTAAACCGGAACCGGGAACACTTCCCATAATACCCGATGTACTTGCTACATCGTTAGAAGAATGGCATCTACGCTCATATTAATCTGTTTCTCTCTTATTCCGAGGTCACCATAGCCACCAGATCCAGTCTGTATCCAAGTCAGAGGGTCATTGCAGTCACCCGGATCCAGTATGTATCCAGCCCAGATGGTGGATCAGCACCTAGAAAGGACCTCTACAGCCCTGAAAGACAGCGGAGACCAGGACTAGAGCCCCAGATACAGATCCCCTTGTAAAGACCTTGTCTCAGACGACCACCGGACAAGACCACAGGAAACAGATGATTCTACTGCACAATCTGACTTTGCTGCAGCCTGGAATTGAACTGCTGGTTTCGTCTGGCCAGAGGAGAACTCGCCCCCCAACTGAGCCTGGTTTTTCCCAAGGTTTTTTTCTCCATTCTGTCACTGATGGAGTTTTGGTTCCTTGCCGCTGTCGCCTCTGGCTTGCTTAGTTGGGGACACTTCATTTACAGCGATATCGTTGACTTGATTGCAAATTATTGCACAGATACTATTTAAACTAAACTGAGCTGCATGATGACGTCACTGAATTCAATGATGAACTGCCTTTAACTGTCATTTTGCATTATTGACACGGTTTTCCTAATTATTGTTGTTCAGTTGCTTTGACGCAATCTTTTTTGTTTAAAGCGCTATATAAATAAAGATGACTTGACTTGACAATGAATTTAAAAATACAGTTTTCTCTTTCTCTTGGTTTTGATCTTCTCTCAACCGAGTGAGCACATCCTGCATTATATTGTATTATAATGACAATGTAATATTAGCCTACCGCTATACTTTGACTAAAGGCATGTTGCATATTACTTGTTCTAGGAACCTCAAAGCATATTTAAATTTTTGTGTAATTTGTGCTGCTCCATCATGATGTTTGTAGCGTAAGTAGGGCCCAAACATAAACTCAAGCCCCCAGCCCCCTAAGTCCAGCCCCCTAAATCCTGTATGTGCATACAGGCCTTAAATAACAAATAGACATTATAAAAAATATATTACTCATAAGAATTTAAGTTAATATAAACATCTAAAACAAAGAATAAATGTATTATTTAAATTTGTATGATGACAACTGTCAATGCGTGAACATGTTTACATTTAGGCTATTTCAATAGATTTTTTCAGTGAAGTCAAATAATTGGGTGACAAATAGCATGCATATATAGACTATTAATTTTACAGGCTAAAAAATACAGTGTTGGAAAAACTCTTATTTTGAAAAACAATGACCAATCAGATTTAGCACCACCCACAGGACCCAATCGGAATATCAAGTGTTTTTTCTGACCTCCCAACAACAACAAAAAAAAAAAAAAACAAATAATAATTTCTTTTCTTTTTCCTAAAATAAAAAAAAAACGAAAAAAGGAGCTGTTTTCTCGTTTTCATATGTGAAAGCAAAAACAAATGAACGAATGATACCTGGACCAATCGTCTAAGGAACACACATTTTTTCCTCTTACATTCACTCAAAGCATTTACGCATTTATGTATTTTCTCTTCTCTTCGACTCGTCAACACTATGGAAACATAAATAACAGATTTGAATATTCTTAAATGTTTGTACATGTACAGCAATGTAAAAAAATGATGAAAAGTTTAAAAAAAATGTACATATATATAGAAATATACTGTGGAAGATTTAGATGAGTATCTCAGCATGACATTGTGACGTAGTGATTCTAGCTATGACTGTTAACTCAAATCACACTTCACAGAACAGTACAAAAAAATAACCACACTTTTTTTTTCCCTGTTTCTTTTTAATTTAACTCAAGATGGGGCTTATTTCTTTTTACAATATCCCTTGCTTTTTCAAAGCATGTTAAAGTACACAGCCAATAAACAACCAAAAATAAACCATCTCATGAATTAATTCACCACATAGGACAGCATCAAGGGATCATACAACTTTCAAATCAGAAAGAATAATACACAGGTCTACGAGTCATCAATAGATATCAAGCCCAATAAATATAAATATTCCAATACAGGTAAATAATCCAAAACAGTACTTCGGTGCATCCAGTCTCAAAGTCCATAATTAAAGCAACCCAACATAAGATATCAACTCATATAACATTAATTCATAACACAGCAACATATGGTTCTCTCAACAGTTTTGATGACTCTTTTGAATGTTTGTATTCTTAAATGGAGGGTTCAAAGGAAAAATAATTGATGTTTGTGTGTGTGTGAGTGTGTGTGTGTGTGTGTGTGTGTGTGTGTGTGTGTGTGTGTGTGTGTTAGATGTCCATTAGACCCATCTTTTCCGAGAGTCACTGATGATTAAATAGCTTCATGGAGATAGATAACTGAACTGTTCAAGGCCTACCTGGAGTCCAACGCACAGTCAGTGGATTTGCGGTCCAGCCAAGACAATATGATCTCACTCAAAGTGCAGCATTCCAATCCCGCATAGTTCAAACACAGCTGATAAACGAATGGCATACCAAACATCTAACCACTCGTCCACCGTGCAGCCAGCGAAACTCCTGTAACACTGTAGTCTTCAATCTTGTGGTTCCATTGTCAGCGGCTTTACTTCACAGCGCTTACTGTCTGATGATTCAGCTTTCATATGGCCCAGACACCACGAGGAAAGGAGCAGCTTGCAGGAATTGTAGATTCCAGGCACTCCTCCGCAGCGCAGCGAACAAAGCTTTCTTAAGACGGTCATTTCCAGTTGCGTTGTTTCATGTTTTGCACATTTTAAATGTCTACAATCTCCAAGCACTTCATAATTATTACTCTCAGTTCAGCAAACAAAAAAACTCAGAGGCCACAACTCCCTCTCACGTGCACCCACACACCTGTCTTTAAATTGATTTGATTTCTCCATTTCCTCCAGCCTACTGACTCCTCCCACTTGATGCATTGCATTTTGGGCTTTGTAGTTTGTTTCCCGTCACACTCCCCCTCCGTTGGACAAGGCATCTCATAGTTCCTTATGAGATGTTGAAACATTAAAATCCTAAGAACTCTTCGTCATCTGAGGATTCCTGAAAGAGATCAATAATCTTTTGTCTGTCTTGTGCTTCTACTTCAGAGGCAGTTGGAAAACAGGGCTTTAAATTGCAAACATGAACAACATGGACATCTTCACCTGTAGATTCCAGTGCTATTTGGTAATTCACTGGCCCCATTTGTTGGATTACCCGGTAGGGTCCTTTCCATTTCGGCGCAAGTTTAGCAGTGAAGTTGTCCTTTGCACTGGATTGTGGAAAGTGTCTCATCCATACTCTGTCTCTTTCTATGAATAACATGTCCCGTCGATTCTTATTGTAATTTCGAAGCTGTCTTTGATGTGCTTTCTTACTGTTCTCCTTTGCTCTAGCTTGCAATTGTTTTAAGTGATACACAGTGTCATAGTGGGGTGCATCAGGTGACAGATCACAGCTTTCACCTTTCAGAAGCTTGTCCATGGGCCCCTGTAGTTTCCTTCCCAAGTGGAGTTCTGCGGGAGACATTCCAGTGGTTTCTTGCACTGCGGAGTTAATGGCAAATCTTATTCACAGCAAAAATTGGTCCTATCATTTATGATTATCTTCTACAAACGCTGCAATCATACTTTTAAGAGTTCGATTGACTCTTTCGGTCATGTTTGTCTGTGGGTGGTAGGCTGTAGTTAATTTTGGTGTTACATTCCAACTCTCACACACTTCTATGAATATTGCAGACACAAACTGTGTACCTCTGTCAGATACGAGAAAGTCTGGAACTCCCCATCTGGTTAGTACCTCTTTTCTGAATACAGTTGCAACAGTTTTGGCTGTAGCGGTACGAATGGGAAACAGTTCTACCCAACAAGTGAAGTAATCAACAAATACTAAAAGGTATTCATTCTGGTTAGTGCTACGGGGCAATGGTCCCATGATGTCTACACCCATGATCTGACATTGGTCGTGTGCTGTTAATCTTCTGCATTTTCCCAGCAGGTTTCAGTTGGTCAGCTTTTAGGGTTTGGCATTTTATGCATCTTTTTACAAACTGTTTTATATTTGACCACATCCCAGGCCAGAAAGCAACTTCCTGAATTCTCTTGTAAGTTTTAAAGATTCCTGCACGTCCACTTGTGGGGTCACAGTGATAGTGTTCCAGTATAGATGGCACAAGATCTTTGGGGAGAAAGATACGGTAGTGTGAATGATTTTCGGACACTGTTTTTAGATATAGCTTATCTTCAATTACTTCATATTTTTCCTGCTGACCTCCCTTGTCCTCAGCCAGAGTTTGAAATATCTGCACAATCTCTGGGTCACTGTGCTGTTTCTCCCAAATTAGTTCATCTGTAATTGGAAGAGTATTCACATCCTTTTGATCTGAATACAAATTACAGCTTGTATGGGGTATGAGCCGTGAAAGTGCATCCGGAGCTGCATTCAGTTTCCCTTTCCGATATTCGACAATGAAATCATACTTCTGCAACTGCAGTGCCCATCGCATGAGACGACTGGTGGTTTTTGGAGAATTCATCACCCACTGCAAAGCAGAGTGATCTGTAACAACAGTGAACATCCTATGTTCAAGATTGCCATTTCTCTAATGCCCTAAGTGTTGCCATTTCTCTAATGCCCATATTACGGCTAAACATTCTTTTTCTGTTGCAGAATAATTTGACTCTGTGGGATTAAGAGTTCAACTGGCATAAGCGATTACTTCCTCCATACCTTGTCCTCTCTTTTGGGTTAACACTGCACCCAGTCCTGTCTCACTGGCGTCCGTATACAGGTCCTTCTCAAAAAATTAGCATATTGTGAAAAAGTTCATTATTTTCCATAATGTAATGATAAAAATTAAACTTTCATATATTTTAGATTCATTGCACACCAACTGAAATATTTCAGGTCTTTTATTGTTTTAATACTGATGATTTTGGCATACAGCTCATGAAAACCCAAAATTCCTATCTCAAAAAATTAGAATATCATGAAAAGGTTCTCTAAACGAGCTATTAACCTAATCATCTGAATCAACTAATTAACTCTAAACACCTGCAAAAGATTCCTGAGGCTTTTAAAAACTCCCAGCCTGGTTCATTACTCAAAACCGCAATCATGGGTAAGACTGCCGACCTGACTGCTGTCCAGAAGGCCATCATTGACACCCTCAAGCGAGAGGGTAAGACACAGAAAGAAATTTCTGAACGAATAGGCTGTTCCCAGAGTGCTGTATCAAGGCACCTCAGTGGGAAGTCTGTGGGAAGGGAAAAGTGTGGCAAAAAACGCTGCACAACGAGAAGAGGTGACCGGACCCTAAGGAAGATTGTGGAGAAGGACCGATTCCAGACCTTGGGGGACCTGCGGAAGCAGTGGACTGAGTCTGGAGTAGAAACATCCAGAGCCACCGTGCACAGGCGTGTTCTTTTGAACCAGAAACAGCGGCAGAAGCGCCTGACCTGGGCTACAGAGAAGCAGCACTGGACTGTTGCTCAGTGGTCCAAAGTACTTTTTTCGGATGAAAGCAAATTTTGCATGTCATTCGGAAATCAAGGTGCCAGAGTCTGGAGGAAGACTGGGGAGAAGGAAATGCCAAAATGCCTGAAGTCCAGTGTCAAGTACCCACAGTCAGTGATGGTCTGGGGTGCCATGTCAGCTGCTGGTATTGGTCTACGGTGTTTTATCAAGGGCAGGGTCAATGCAGCTAGCTATCAGGAGATTTTGGAGCACTTCATGCTTCCATCTGCTGAAAAGCTTTGTGGAGATGAAGATTTCGTTTTTCAGCACGACCTGGCACCTGCTCACAGTGCCAAAACCACTGGTAAATGGTTTACTGACCATGGTATTACTGTTCTCAATTGGCCTGCCAACTCTCCTGACCTGAACCCCATAGAGAATCTGTGGGATATTGTGAAGAGAAAGTTGAGAGACGCAAGACCCAACACTCTGGATGAGCTTAAGGCCGCTATCGAAGCATCCTGGGCCTCCATAACACCTCAGCAGTGCCACAGGCTGATTGCCTCCATGCCACGCCGCATTGAAGCAGTCATTTCTGCAAAAGGATTCCCGACCAAGTATTGAGTGCATAACTGAACATAATTATTTGAAGGTTGACTTTTTTTGTATTAGAAACACTTTTCTTTTATTGGTCGGATGAAATATGCTATTTTTTGGAGATAGGAATTTTGGGTTTTCATGAGCTGTATGCCAAAATCATCAGTATTAAAACAATAAAAGACCTGAAATATTTCAGTTGGTGTGCAATGAATCTAAAATATATGAAAGTTTAATTTTTATCATTACATTATGGAAAATAATGAACTTTTTCACAATATGCTAATTTTTTGAGAAGGACCTGTACACAATGAAGGGATGCTCAAAATTGGGATGTCCGAGGATGGGTGGAGTCATCAGGCATGTTTTTAATTCTTCAAAAGCCTGTTGGCATTGTGGGGTCCACTGAAAAACTCGGCCCTTTTTCTTCAAGGAATTAAGGGGTTCAGCAATTCTGGAAAAGTTTGCAACAAACCGGTGGTACCACCCAGCTAGTCCAAGAAACCGTTGGACTTCCTTCAGATTTCTTGGAACAGGATAGTTTCGAATAGCTTCCACCTTACTTGGGTCAGCGGTAATGCCTTGGATATTTATTACATGACCTAGGAATGTCACTTCAGGCAAGCAGAACTTACTATTTTCGAAGATTGATGGTTAAGCCAGCCTCTTGTAATTTTTGGAAAACAGCTTGGAGGTCAAGGAAATGCTGAGCAACAGATGGAGAATAGACAATAATATCGTCGATGTACACAAAGCAAATACTTCCACGTAGCTCTCCTAAGACAGTCTCCATAAGACGTTGAAAAGTGGCTGGGGCATTTTTAAGTCCAAAGGGCATCACATTGAAGTGAAATAGCCCAGCAGGAGTAGTAAAGGCAGTCTTTGCTTTACTGGAAGCATCCATAGTAACTTGCCAGTACCCACTGTTAAGGTCTAGAGTGGAGAAGATAGCAGATCCTGAAAGTGATTCCAAAATTTCGGTGAGGTTTGGCAGTGGGTATGCGTCGCTGTCAGTTATAGCATTTATCTTACGATAGTCAACGCAGAATCTAAGTTGTCCATTTTTTTTGCCGGCACCAGGACCACCGGTGAAGACCATCCTGATTGTGAAGGTTCCACAATGCCAGTCTCCAACATTTCCTGAAGCTGCTGATTCACGATGGCTTGTTTGGAAGGTGACATTCGATAAGGCCGTTGCTTTATAGGTATTTGATGATGGGTGTAGATTTGATGTTGAAGTACATTAGTCCGTCCCAAGCGAAGGGTGCACACTTGAGGATTTGTTTCCAGGAGATTATTTAACCGTAGCTTTTGATCAGGTGGTAAGTGAGCTGCATCCACTGCTTGGTAGATGAGTGTTGCGTCATCCTCACTGTCACCATCTTTCAAGGCAAAGGGTAACGTTAAGGGTGGAACAGAACTTAACAGGGAAATACTTAGTGTGGAACGGTCAGTGATGTTTCCAACTTGCAGACATTGGAACCTCATCGGTGGTGGCACGCTGGCATGACCAGGCTGGAAGAAGTAATCCACGTCTGGATCAGAGTTAAAGGAATACTTCCCCTGAGACACATTTATATGCATTCCACTAAAGAAGATAAAGTCTAAGCCCAAAACAATAGAATAAGCAAGAGCTTGGGTTGTCAGCACAGCAACAGGTAAGGGGCAAATTTGGTCATGCAATTTAAGAGAAACATTCAACCATCCCAGAGGCACTTCTGTCTTTCCATTGGCCAAATATAATGGTCCAAGAGTCCAAGGACTAAGGCTTTGTTCTGAGGGATCTAGGTCTTTCCCTAAGCTTTCATGAATTAGGGTATAACTCGCTCCCGTGTCAACAATGGCTTTACCGGTCCAGGTACCAATACTGACTGGCACAATTAATTGTTGTGGTACAACAGCAAATGTTGGTCCATGTGTGGAACTGACTTTCTCATGTAAAGCATTTGCAGTAGCCACAGAGTTGTTAGTGGGTCTACCTTTGGATTTGAAAGGAAAGGTTGGTTGCATGTTAATAGCATGTTGGGTTGATGGTGGAGTAGACTGTGAGGATAAGGTAAACTGTGGGCAATTACCAGGAGAATGATGGCCTTTACACCTCCAGCATCGAACTTGTGGTTTCTCTGGAAGTCTGTTCACGTTGGGACCTTTAAGCCCAGTTTGACTGTGCTTTGAGCTCAAACGGTAGTCATACTGCAACTGTTGTAGATGATCCTTCTCAAGTTGTTGTCCAAGTCGTACCAATTCTTCCACAGTGGACACACGACCACGCAGCTGGCTGGCCAAGTAAGGCTTTATGTTTTTCAGAATCATTTTGACTAAGTCTGACTCTGTTGAGGTAGGCTTCCACCTTTTACAAAGTGCTCTATAGGTAAAGGCAAAGTCTCTTACAGATTCTCTCTCACCTTGAGTTCTGATTCTGACACGTTCAGCAAGTTCATCCTCATAGTCTTCAGAAAGAAAAGCAGTAAGGAATGAAGACTCAAACTCACACCAGGTAGTTATCGTAGTCCTGGCAACTTCCCACCAATCACGAGCGGTGCCATGTAGAACTGTTCTAAAGGTAGCTAAAATTTCAGGATCAGATAGAGGATGTAATGCAAGAAAATCCTTACATTTAGTTAAATACAACAGAGGATCAACGTCATCTGACGGTCTTCCAAAAGTAGGAAAGGTTAACTTGAGATGGTCACTCTTGACAGCAACAGCATTCACAGGAGGTGATACACCAATTGATGGAGGAGATGATTCAGTTTCAGTTTCCTTCTTTGGGTCCATAGGTGTTTTGTGTTCGGTACTCACTGTTAGCTCATTCATTTTATCACTAAGGCGGTGAAGTTGGAAAGTCCAATGCGAGAAATCTCTAACAAATTCATTGTTACTTTTTTGAAAGTTTTGTTGGACAGCTCTGATGTCCTCTTGAACCTCTTGTTGAAGTTGCTCTACCATGAAACGAATATTGGAGTGATTTTTCAACTTTTTGGATTTCATCTGTTATTAACAACTTCATTGTCTTTACAATTTGATCAGTCTCTGTTTCAGTCTGTTGTTTGTTTTTGACAAAATCTTTGAAATTTGTTGTGTGTGGTTGTCCACTTTATCAGCAAGACTTACCAATTGGCTTTCAAGTTGCGAATAACTCTGCTTCTGTTCACTAATAAGTGCACTTACAGCGGTCTCTTGTTTCTCTATGAGGTCAAACAATTTGTCCCAGTTACCCTGGACCTGGGAAGTAAGATGTCCAATCTCCCTTGCAGGTGTAGGAAACGTTCTGGGCAAATCATACTGGACCCCTGAAGACACTTGAGAACCATCCCCTGTGGGAGAGGGAGTACACAGTTGCATCGGGTCCTGGTTTCCATGGTTTCCATTCCATACAAGATATTGCACAGGTGTATTAGGGGAAAGGTTTGAAGGAGCAAACTGCACATGGGTTCTTGATTGTAATGCAGTGGATTGAATGGGAGTATAGGGATAATTAGACACCCGAGTTTGCAGGGCAGGTGCCCAGACTGGTGTGGCAACATCTGGAACATCTGGAATATCAATGTCCACCAGGGTTGACGATGGGTGCAAAGCATCGGCCATTATGTACAGTGTGAATGAAGGATAGGGTATTTGTAGGCTATATGTTGTCAGTAGATGAAGTGCAAAACAAATTATTATTCACCTAACAATAATACCAATCAAATAGATACTTGATCACTTATAAATCAAAACTGAGATTACCCTTCTTTGGTCACTGATTACAAGCTTAACACCATAAATTTGAAATTGGAATAGGTTTCTACAACAATTCACATTACCTGGTAACCACAAGTTTAAGTTTACATCAATTTAGTAAATTAGCTCTATACTTAAACAATTAAATGCAAATAAAATAATGAAACAATGTACAAAGAATAAATCTTCAAGGTTTCCAGCACAAAGTGACAAAGTTCTTAATCTTTACCCTGTAACGGGCCTTACACTTTAGTTCAATTCATTTTCTAAAGCAAACAAAAAAGCATTTTTCAAAAATGAGAATCATCATATATGCTACTTCAAGTACTTCAAGATTCATTTCACAAGTTCACAAGTTTTCAAATTTAAATCTTTGAGTTAAATTTTTAAGTTCAAGTCCCTGTTCGGGTGCCATTTTCTGTGACGTAGTGATTCTAGCTATGACTGTTAACTCAAATCACACTTCACAGAACAGTACAAAACAAAAATAACCACACTTTTTTTTTCCTGTTTCTTTTTAATTAAACTCAAGATGGGGCTTATTTCTTTTTACAATATCCCTTGCTTTTTCAAAGCATGTTAAAGTACACAGCCAATAAACAACCAAAAATAAACCATCTCATGAATTAATTCACCACATAGGACAGCATCAAGGGATCATACAACTTTCAAATGAGAAAGAATAATACACAGGTCTACGAGTCATCAAAAGATATCAAGCCCAATAAATATAAATATTCCAACACAGGTAAATAATCCAAAACAGTACTTCGGTGCATCCAGTCTCAAAGTCCATAATTAAAGCAACCCAACATAACATATCAACTTCATATAACATTAATTCATAACACAGCAACATATGGTTCTCTCAACAGTTTTGATGACTCTTTTGAATGTTTGTATTCTTAAATGGAGGGTTCAAAGGAAAAATAATTGATGTTTGTGTGTGTGTGTGTGTGTGTGTGTTAGATGTCCGTTAGACCCATCTTTTCCGAGAGTCAATGATGATTAAATAGCTTCATGGAGATAGATAACTGAACTGTTCAAGGCCTACCTGGAGTCCAACGCACAGTCAGTGGATTTGCGGTCCAGCCAAGACAATATGACCTCACTCAAAGTGCAGCATTCCAATCCCGCGTAGTTCAAACACAGCTGATAAACGAATGGCATACCAAACATCTAACCACTCGTCCACCGTGCAGCCAGCGAAACTCCTGTAACACTGTAGTCTTCAATCTTGTGGTTCCATTGTCAGCGGCTTTACTTCACAGCGCTTACTGTCTGATGATTCAGCTTTCATATGGCCCAGACACCACGAGGAAAGAAGCAGCTTGCAGGAATTGTAGATTCCAGGCACTCCTCCGCAGCGCAGCGAACAAAGCTTTCTTAAGACAGTCGTTTCCAGTTGCGTTGTTTCATGTACAGCACATTTTAAATGTCTACAATCTCCAAGCACTTCATAATTATTACTCTCAGTTCAGCAAACAAAAAACTCAGAGGCCACAACTCCCTCTCATGCTCATCCACACACCTGCCTTCAAATTGATTTGATTTCTCCATTTCCTCCAGCCTACTGACTCCTCCCACTTGATGCATTGCATTTTGGGCTTTGTAGTTTGTTTCCCGTCACAACATCTTCATCTTTCTCTGATAAAGCGTGTTTTTTCTCTGAAAACATCACTTAATTCAGTTCAGCTGCACAGAAAGCACAGTTGTTGTTTCCTCCAGCTTGTGTTCTGTCTTGTGTTTCACACATGCATGTATTTTTGATATTTGACCTCTGCCACATTTTGAGCCATCTGTTGGATATATTTTAAATTAAGTGAGATATCAATGGAAGCTGAAAGCTCTTCAATTGAAGTCTGTCCATTCAGAGTGTGTCTAGAGGTCCATGTTCACTTTCAGTCACTAGGGGGCAAACACACTTTTAAGTACATAAGTTTAAAGCAGTTCTCTATTATTACAAAACATGATTCTGATGATCATATATCACCTGAATCAGGGAACAGTGCTTTAATCATTTTGTTTAGAATTAAATGTGAGTATTCTTTCATTACATTGTTGTTGATGAATGTAATTTGTTATTGAGCAATTGTGTATTAACTTTCTCTCTTACACACACCAGCTCAGAGCAGTGCAGAAGTGAGTTTAGCCATAGTCTAGATAACCCAGCTTAGTTTGTAACTGCATGTTAAAACATTTGTAATATAAAGATACCTAAAATCACTGTGTTACAGTCTTATATAATACCATTATATAGTATAGTATAAAGTATAACTTCTACTTTTAAAAATAAAGGTGTTTTTTTGGGTTCAAACCAAACATTTTTGGTTCCCCTTAAAAGAACAATTTCTCTTAGTGTGAAGAACCTTTTTTCATTACAAAAAAACCCTTTGTGCAATGGAAAGATTTCATGGATTCTATAAAGAACTCTTATTTTTACTAAATGAATTGGAACTTGGAATCAGAGATCAGGTATTCCATCACGTCACGTCCTCCCCCCAGTCTAGGGTCGGGGATTCCGGACAAAGTTAAAATAAAGAATTTAGAGACGATGCCCGCCCCTCTCCTGTCCCAGCTGACACAAACACAACGGAGCGAGAGTATACTTAAGAGAAAGCTTTTAATTCACAAAGTAACATATAGCAGGAAGCGTGAATCTTCAGGAGGGGTTATGGCCAAAATAACAAACAAAAGAGGAACTAACTAAGACATGATTAAACATTAACTTACCTAACAAAACCAAAACCCAAAACAAAATACATCAGTCTCCCCTTTACTCCCTAGCTGTCCAAAAACAGGAGAAAAGAAGGGATCATAAAGCAAATGGCAACCTCCTCCCTACGGCTTCCAAAACAAACAAAAGATTACATTAAAGCAAACATACGAACAAAGAACTCTCACTCGAACGGCAACCACCCAACAGCTACCATCAGGGCAACCAGTGCGATGAATGTCTGGGGCAGGAGACGGCGGGCAGAACGGCAGCGGCCAATACCGTGGAGCTCTGCAACGCGCATACACCGCAAGCTCCCAACGCCAAACCACATCAAACGACAACCCACATGTCGAATGACCGACGCGCCTCCCTCAGTGCCATCCTCCTCAGCTTTTAAGCATGCTCCATCCTCCACATAATCACCTGCAGCAACATAAAATCAACACCTCACAATTGTACCCATAAAGTCACTTATTATTAGCAGTTATAAAACCTTGTATATCTTACACCATATAGAAACATAACCCCAAATCAAAACATAGAGAGAGAGAGAGAGAGAAAGAGAGAGACAGAGAGAGAGAGAAAGAGAGAGACAGAGAGAGAGAGAGAGAGAAGGGAAACTGCACAACAAAAACAAACATCACCACAATAAAGACAGATAACAAACAATTAAGTCCAGAGGACGTAACACCCCCACCCTTAACTACAAAACCCGATTTGTAGTAAAGACAAAAGGTAGCAAGCCATGCAGTTTTCAACAGGCCATCTAACTATCGTCGGTATAAACCCGGGACAATGCATCGGCTACAATATTCTCTGTCCCTTTCTTATAACGGCTGTCTAAATTAAACTCTTGCAAAAAGAGTGCCCATCTCATGAGGCGTTGGTTAGTGTTAGACATACGAGCTAAAAATATCAGAGGGTTGTGGTCTGTGTACACCACTATGTGATCACCGGAGCTTAGGTACACTTCAAAATGCTGAATAGCCAACAATAGAGCTAGAGCCTCTTTCTCTATGGTGCTATAATTCCTTTGACACCTGTTGAACTTCTTCGAGAAACAGCTCACTGGATGTTCGATCCCAGCATCATCAGCTTGTATCAGCACCGCGCCAGCACCATTAGCACTCGCATCCACCTGCAGACTAAAAGAAACCGCAAAATTCGGAGCCTGGAGAACAGATCCTTAGCAGAGCAAAAAGCGGTTTCACAAGTTTCATTCCACACAAATTTACGTTCCGTGCTCAGCAAGTCAGTAAGAGGTGCAACTACAGAGGCAAAATTCCGACAGAAACCTCGGTAGTACCCAGTCATCCCCAAGAAACGCCGCAAATCGTGTTTATTAATAGGTGAAGGGAATTTCACAATGGCTTCAATCTTAGCCTGAACCGGTTTAACCTGACCTTGTCCAACCAATTTACCAAGGTAAGTCACTACCGCCTTAGCAAATTCACATTTACTGAGATTAAGTGTCAAAGATGCTTTAGCCAATCGCTCCATAACTGAACCAAGGGTGCATAAATGATCTTCCCATGTCAGACTATATATTACCACGTCATCTAAATAGACTTCGCAGTTTTGCACATCTGACAACACAAGATGCATCAACCGTTGGAACGTGGCAGGTGCATTGCGCATCCCAAAAGCCATGACCGTGTACTGCATGAATGCGTCGGGTGTAACAAACGCAGAAATTTCGGAAGCGCGCGCTGTTAACGGCACCTGCCAATAACCTTTTAAAAGGTCGAGTTTAGTGACATAACGTGATGACCCCACACGATCAACACAGTCCTCCATCCTAGGGAGAGGAAAAGAATCAGCCTTAGTAACCTCATTTATTCTGCGAAAATCCGTGCAGAATCGAAACGAGCCATCAGACTTTGGCACAAGTAGACAGGGCGAGCTCCATGGACTCTGACTGGGTACAGCGAAACCGTTACTCACTAAATACTTGACTTCATCTTTCGTCGCTTGACGTTTGTGTGGATTAACTCGATATGGGTGTTGTTTGATCGGCGTACTCTGACCCACTTCAATATCATGCATTAACATATTTGTCTGCGAAGGAACATCACCAAACAACGTAGAATGCTTGTGAATCAATTCAATAACATCACGCTGATTCTTAGACAAATACGAAAGGTGAGATGGCAAGGTGGCTAAGATGGAAGAATTCGAAAATCTCCCACAAGATGCTTGAACATCCTTGCCAGTCACCTCACCTGTCTCTAGTGCACCAACGAGAGATGGTTCAACAACATTCGTAGTAGTCACAATTGCAGCAGAAGGGTTGACTTCAGGCACATCTCTGGCAACATATGCTTTTAACATATTCACATGGCAAACTCTACTTTTGCGTCGTCAATCTGGAGTTAAAACTGCGTAGTTAGTATCGCTCAGTTTTTTCTCGATTTTATATGGACCGGCAAAACGAGCATGCATGGGAGAATTAGGCACAGGCAGAAGGGCAAGCACAGAGTCACCTGCCTGAAAGTCACGAACACCACTTGTTCTATCGTCTCTACACTTCATCTTAATTTGACTCTCAGCAAGATGCTGTTTAGCAACTTCCCAAACACCATGAAGTTGTTCACGAAACGTACTCACATATTCAAGGATGGGTACACGAGGAAGATCTTTAGCAAGAAACTGTTCACTTAACAATTTCAAGGGTCCACGAACAGTGTGTCCAAACACGAGTTCGGCCGGACTAAATCCTAAGGATTCTTGTTTGGTACTCCTTATTGCAAACATTAGCAAAGGTAGTCCATCCACCCCACTCTTTATTCGTTTCAACGCAATAAGTGCGCAACATTGATTTTAGCGTCTGATGAAAACGCTCGAGCGCACCTTGCGATTCAGGGTGATACGCACTCAACATCTGGTGTTCCACTTGTAATTCATCTACCAGCTGTTCAAACAAACGTGAAGTGAAATTTGTTCCCTGGTCGGTCTGAATTACTCTAGGTAACCCGAACAGAGAGCAAAACTTTACCAGCTCCTTAACCACCACTCTCGCTTTTATAGAGCGCAATGGCACAGCTTCGGGGTAGCGGTTGGCTGCGCACATTATAGTAAGAACGTACTGATGGCCAGACTTAGATTTTGGCAAGGGGCCAACACAATCCAAAATAAGTCTCTCAAACGGCTCCCCTATGACAGGAATAGGTTTGAGTGGCGCATGCGGAATCACTTGATTAGGTTTGCCCACAAGTTGACAAATGTGACAAGACCAAACGAACGCAGACACGGAAGACTTCAAACTTGGCCAGAAAAAATATCTAGCGATGCGGTCATACGTTTTTGTAACACCGAGGTGACCTGAACAAATATGTTCATGAGCTAGCTTCATAATTTGCAAACGATAACCAGTAGGAAGAACAATCTGATATACACGATCACTTCCTGGGGTTGACGGCTTCCACCAGCACATCAACACATCTTCATCCCAAAAGTAACCCACCAAAGCATCTGACGCTCGAGTTCTATCAACAGCCGCACTGATGCATTTAAACAGAGTTGAATCAGATTTTTGCGCAGTGATTAACTGTTCCCTTCCCACTTTTAAGGAGGTTTCGTTTGCGCTGGAATTCTCATCACACGGTAACGGATGGGGTTTAACATGCAATTTACATTCTGCGACCTCAGGCAGTGCAGCTAAAAAGGAACTTGACAGATCCACTACATCTTCAAATTTCTTTTGTGCACGTGTTACAACACATGCCGAGAAAACAGTGGAGAATTGTGACAGAGCAGCTACCTGCTCACTAACATTAGGCTTCGCTGACACAATCGGGAATGGAAAAAACTTTAGCTCCAGCCAAATCATTACCCAAGATCATACTCACGCCCTCCACAATCAAAATCGGCTGCACACCAATGCTAACAGGACCCGAAATGAGGTCAGATTTTAAATGGACTACATGCAACGGCACAGGAGTACAGCCCATCTCAATACCTCAAATGAGTACATCATCGCCTGTATATGACGCACTCGAAAACGGCAGTGCACTCTCCAATATCAGTGACTGTGCGGACCCTGTATCTCGCAGCATGACTATAGGCTTTGCCTCAGAATCATCCGAAAGCGAAACTAAACAGGTTTGCAAAAATGATTCAAACACATTAGGGCTAGAATGCGGTGGCTGTCCAGACACGGAAAAAAAACGCTACCCCTTTAGACTTGCTAGCTTTTTGCTGCCAGGCTTTACAATTTGTGATAAGATGGCCAGGATCAAGGCAATAAAAACAAGCTCTTTTTTTGTCAGGACGTTTTAATGTATTTGCTTCATCGTCAGCCCTAACAAAATTACCCCTTAACATCCTTTTCTCTCTCCCTACATCCGCAATGAAGGGTGCTTTATGAGCGCGCATAACCGGGAATACAGTCTTATGAGTGAGCACGAATTCGTCTGCATGTATTGCTGCATCAGAAAGTTTAAATACTCTCTGCTCGTTCAAATGTACCACAATACTTTCGGGCAGACAGCTCTTAAAATCTTCGAGTAAGATTAACTCTTGCAAACCCTCAAGAGTCGTAATCTTAGTAGAAGCACACCATTTCTCGAATAAACATCCAATCTCACGCGCAAACTCCACAAAGGTTAGCCCCTCTCCCACATAAAAAGCCCTAAACCCCTTTCTCTACACCCACAGTACTAACTCGTAAGCGCGCAATACAGCCACTTTCACAACATCATAATTCAGTGAATCTTCAATTGGCAAGGCCGCAAAAACCTCTTGCGCCTTGCCAACGAGATTACACTGCAATAATAATGCCCACATCTCTCTAGGCCATTTCAATTTAGCCGCAACATGTTCGAAGGCCACGAAGTACGAATCGACCTCAGTCTCACGGAATGGCGGAACGAGTTTGACATACCTACTAATGTCAAAGTCGGGTTGATCCATCTCAGAGCTACCGGAAGCCAGCCTGAAACGTGGTGACGGAACTGTTCTTTTACACATCTGAGCTTCCAGGTCCAATTTACGCAGCTTAACATCTCGATCAGCTGTTATCTCCAACTCTTTCAGTCGAAGCAGTTGCGTTTCATATTCCGGTTTCTTTAACTCAAGATCCTCCTCATAAGCGAACAGTGACCATTGGAAGTACTTGAGAAGCCTTTTTACCATTCCCCGAATATACATCGTCAAATACCTCTCCATCAGTCTCTGCCTCCGGACCTCCAGCTATGGAACGTTCAGGCAAAATACCAGTCTCTACTAACCTAGCGTACAACACCTCCTTAACAACCTGCTTCCTTCCCTCTTTAGAAACAGTTATATTAAAGAAATCCGCTATCTGTATCAGGTCTACTTTCCTACACCATTCAAATTCTCTTAACGTGGGCGAAAGAGTGAACTTAACTAAATCGAAATCCATCCTAAACCCTATGAACTTCCTCCCCCATCAAAAGATCAAAACAGCCAAGCAAAAAGGCTTTGACGACAGATAACGATTCAAACAAACAACCATAACAAATCAACATGAACAAACAAGCCCCCAATTGCTATGGTGTCATGGCCATACGAATTACAAAAAGACGAGCGAACGGACAAACAAACACCAAATGTTATAATAACCAGACGAAGTACCAATTATCAAAACGGCTGGACGAGCCCCCAATTGTCACGTCCTCCCCCCAGTCTAGGGTCGGGGATTCCGGACAAAATTAAAATAAAGAATTTAGAGACAATGCCCGCCCCTCTCCTGTCCCAGCTGACACAAACACAACGGAGCGAGAGTATACTTAAGAGAGAAAGCTTTTAATTCACAAAGTAACATATAGCAGGAAGCGTGAATCTTCAGGAGGGGTTATGGCCAAAATAACAAACAAAAGAGGAACTAACTAAGACATGGTTAAACATTAACTTACCTAACAAAACCAAAACCCAAAACAAAATACATCAGTCTCCCCTTTACTCCCTAGCTGTCCAAAAACAGGAGAAAACAAGGGATCATAAAGCAAATGGCAACCTCCTCCCTACGGCTTCCAAAACAAACAAAAGTTTACATTAAAGCAAACATACGAACAAAGAACTCTCACTCGAACGGCAACCACCCAACAGCTACCATCAGGGCAACCAGTGCGATGAATGTCTGGGGCAGGAGACGGCGGGCAGAACGGCAGCGGCCAATACCGTGGAGCTCTGCAACGCGCATACACCGCGAGCTCCCAACGCCAAACCACATCAAACAACAACCCACATGTCAAATGACCGACGCGCCTCCCTCAGTGCCATCCTCCTCAGCTTTTAAGCATGCTCCATCCTCCACATAATCACCTGCAGCTGCATCCAATTAACACTGCGCAGAGGAAAAGAGAGGGAGGGAGGGAGAGAGAGAGAAGGGAAACTGCACAACAAAAACAAACATCACCACAATAAAGACAGATAATAAACAATTAAGTCCAGAGGACGTAACATATAGTATAAAGTATAACTTCTACTTTTAAAAATAAAGGTGTTTTTTTGGGTTTAAACCAAACATTTTTGGTTCCCCTTAAAATAACAATTTCTCTTAGTGTGAAGAACCTTTTTTCATTACAAAAAAACCCTTTGTGCAATGGAAAGATTTCATGGATTCTATAAAGAACTCTTATTTTTACTAAATGAATTGGAACTTGGAATCAGAGATCAGGTATTCCATATTTGTTTTTTCAACAAGTAACATTTCTACTTTCGCTTTTCTTGACCAACATCCTGTTAAAAAATAAACCACTGAATAGATAGTTTGACATGTCAGTTCACCCTCATATTGTTTAAAATCAATATAACTATTTCTTCAACTGTAATTAATAGGAGATTTGTTTTAATTAGCTATGTATCTGTCCCCTGCTTTCAATTAATTTAAAATAAAGGAGAGTTTTCAAACTTAAAGTCAAAAGAGCACTTGGAATATACTAATGTGTGGACCTTTATGATATTTTTAAGCTTGAGTGCGCATTTACAGTAATTGCATGAAAAACAGCGACAAAGACAGTCTTACATGTTTTGAACATTATGAGTGTCAGTAAATAATGACAAAATGGATTCCTCTTTTTCTTTCCAAACATTTGTTTGGTGTGTAAGTTTAGCAAGTGGGTATGAAATTCTGCCAAAAGGATGGTTGCATTTACAACAGTGAATTCGACACATTTAACGGTAAGGATCTCCAAAGTCACAAAAATACACAAAACTACATGCATTTGCTTTAAAAAGCCAAATGCAAATCTTTCTTTGTCAAAATGTAGATTAATGATATATTTAATATTAGGTGGTGCGAGTGGGTTGCTGTTGCGTCTCACAGGTTTTCCAAACTCAAGTGATTTGCTGTGATGTGAATCTTCAGCTTTGCTCCTCAACTCTCCCTCTCTTTCATCTAGAGATCTGCGTTGGTCTTGAGATACTAAGAGTATAGAGGAACAAAGCAATATCAACAAAAAAAACTGTAAGTCTTCATTTGTTTAAATCTCAATGAAAAGTATTTCTAAAACAAAATATGGATAGGCCTATGAAATAAGTTCCTGATTTAATACATTTCAAAACTCTATCAATAGCATTTGTGGAATACAGTCAATTGTGTGAGCAGTGAAATATGTAAATATGTACTTTTGTTGTGCAAATGCTGAATGTACTTTCGTTGGAAGTGCATTACTGTAACTGGGTCATCAAGAGAGCTAATGGTAAACCTACAACATTAAGATATTTTTTGACATAGCAGTACTTACACCCAGGAGAAGTTAGCTCTACGTTGCTGTGTAGATGATGCTCTTCTCCAGTAGTTTGGATTTCTTGCTCTTTCTTTGTCATTCCTCCCTCTTTGGACTCCAGTTCCTTCTCTCTTCTCCTCAGATCTGTCTCCAGCCTTAATCTGTCCTCCACTTCCTTAAGTTTTTGTTCCCACTCTCTTTCTCTGAGTTTGTGTTGCTCCAGTTCTTTTTGGAGCTTCTCATTTTCACTCTTCATCTGACTGTCATGATGAACATAATCATCAGTCAAGGATGAATTATGAATTAGCTCTGGTTAGTTTCACATTTCCTTTAGAACCTCAGTTCATACATTGTTGCAGTTAATAACAACTAGAGCACAATCGGTCATAAACACTAAGAATAAACTTACATATTTCTACATTACAAAATGCATAAATCCCTGCCTTTCTGGCATCAGTCTGAGTGTCCCTGGCTTACCTTTCTATGTTTACTCCCTTGTGATTTTGTGCACCAGGTCTGACGTCATGCAACGAGTTTGAACTTGACTTGTAGATTTCGGAGTTCTTTGAACAACTGCAATTGCCATCAGAAATACTACTGTTCAGTCCACTTATTTATATTTATATATATATATATATATATATATATATATATATATAAAATAAATATAGTATATTTTAATATATATATAGGCTATATATTTTTTAGATTTTTTATATATATTTTTATATATTTTATTTTATAAAAATAAAATAAATATAGTATATTTTACAAAATGCATAAATCCCTACCTTTCTGGCATCAGTCTAAGTGTCCCTGGCTTACCTTTCTATGTTTACTCCCTTGTGATTTTGTGCACCAGGTCTGACGTCATGCAACGAGTTTGAACTTGACTTGTAGATTTCGGAGTTCTTTGAACAACTGCAATTGTCATCAGAAATACTACTGTTTAGCCCACTTATTTTATGTATGTATTTACACTGCAACTCCTGCCGCAGAAAACATCCCCCAGACCGCCACTTTTCACTGACTTGTTTACACACTCGGGTTTCAGTCTTTAGTTCCCTAGTTTGACGCTGATCAAAATGTTTCCCATCAGACCCAAATAAATTAAATTTGCTCTCATTACTAAAGTGAACTTTGGACCAGTTCTTGTCTACCTACTAACTACTACTCTGTAGGTTACTGTATGTATCTGTACAGCATTATATTTAGAGTAACTGTAGATCTACATAGTGAAATTGGAATAGAATATGTCATTGTCCATTACAAAAAAAAAAAAAAAAAAAAAAAATGTGGCACTGCAAAGAAACTACAAAAAATATGGTTTAACCATGGTACATTTAAAAAAATAAAATAAAAATGAATGAATGAATGACTGAATAAAATTTGAAATAGGCTACTAATCAACTCATTAACTAACTAGCTAACTAAATGTACATGTGAATTTCAGCTTTCTGAACCTCCAGATACAGCATAACTACAAAAAAAAAAAAAAAAATATTCACCATAGAAATTACTGTTAACATCTATGACATTTCACACCTTATTCTATCAGAGACTAAAATTTTTGCACACAAAACCTGCCTCTTTTTAAGGTGCACCGTTTGCAAAAATACATCAAAGGAGCAGCAAACACAGACCGATATAAAGTTGGTTCGACGTTTGACGTTTGACATTTTGTCAGAGATTCAGCCTCGGTAATCTTCAATAATTCTTTAACGATTTAGCACAATGACAAGAAACATACTGTGTTTTAATTGTTTTCAAATGTAGAAGAGAACACACATTGTGTTTTATTGGTTTTAATCTGCCTTAAGGAATTATAACTGATAGACCTTATAATGTAAAAGTGCAGGAAAGGGACTGTCTGCAAAGTGCAAAACGAAGAGAAAAAAAGCACAATTATTCCATCTAAATGCTTCACTTGTGAAATGTATAAATAATAAATCTCAAATCAAATGGGTGTGTCTTGTTATTTATTCATAAAAGAACATTTAGCTGTTGGTTTTATTCACAGAACTGTAGCACAGCAAAAGTTATTGAAATGGAACAATTGAGAAAAAGCTTGCAAAGCATTACAAAGATTGTGCAGTTTACCGCCCCCTAGAGGAAGATATTGCACTTGTCTTGACCAAGTTTGACATTCAGAAGTTTAAATAAATTAATTTAGAATGCACTCAGTTTGATATGTAAATTTAAATGGGTGTGTCTTGTTACTTGTACAAAGAACAATACTTACAGCCATCTTTTACTATCATATGTAAATCAGGATGCATATTATTGAATTAAATTTGAATCCGTTAACACACTAATGTTTAAAACATACAGTATTCCATCTCAACTTCAAATGGCGTGTCTTGTTACTGGTTTCTAGAAGAACATTTTGATGGTGGTTTTAGCCACAGAACTATAATAGAACACATACTATTGAAAATTAAACCAATACATAATTTAGTTTCAAATAAATACAATCTTCTATTTTAGCTTCAAAGGCTGTGTCTTGTTACAGATTTCTTATGGAACATTGTGCAGTAGTTTTCATTGTCAAAAGTCAGTCACCAGAAGTCATGCGATTGACTTTCAAAAATCGAATGCAAAGTCTTCCAAAGAGTCTCCAGTGTTACTGCCCCCTAGAGGAAGATACTGCAGGTGTTTTGACTGAGTTTGACATTCAAACGTATACATTAATTCCAAATCAATAAAGTCTTCTATTTCAACTTCAAAAAGTGTGTCTTCTTACCTGGGCATAAAAAGAACATTTCGGTGAAGGTTTTACACTCATTTGTAATTCAGGATACATGCTATTGAACTAAATTTAAATCTGTTAATAAATTAATTTAAAATGCATGCAGTGTTCTTTCTCAAAAATCTAAAAGGTGTGTCTTGTTACTGGTTCCTAGTAGAACATTTTGATGGTGGTTTTAGCCACAGAACTATAATAGAACACATACTATTGAAAATTAAACCAATACATCATTTAGTTTCAAATAAATACAATCTTCTATCTCAGCTACAAAGGCTGTGTCTTGTTACAGATTTAATAAATGATATTTTGCAGCAGTTTTCATTGTCAAAAGTGATGCCGAAGTCATACTATTGACTTTCAAAAATCGCTTGCGCAGCCTTCCATAGAGTATCCAGTATTACTGCCCCCTAGAGGAATGTGCTGCAGTTGTTCTGAAAGAGTATGACATTCAAAGTTATAAATTCTTTTAAAATCAATAAAGTCTTCTGTTTCAACTTCAAAATGTGTGTCTTGTTTCTGATTTCTAAATGAACATTTCAATTCAGGTTTTACACTCGTATGTAAATCAGAACACATGCTATTGAATTAAATAGTAGGTTTCTTGAAGCATCTCGTTGTCACAGTTCTTCTGGATTTATTCTCTCTCAGTTTGTATGTCATTCCAGACAAACAGATGATGATCAGATCAGATCTCTGTGTGGCGCACTGGCTGCTGTAAAACAAAAATCTCACTGGATTATTACAATTAATGGCAAAATTAATGTTTGAAAATGTAAACTGATATTTCCTACTGACACACTACAGCAAAATATAGAAATAACTGACTTAAAACCATTTTTAGCTGGTGAAAATACTAGTGTTCAAATAATTTTGACCACCACTGCATACTGTATATGAAATGCTAATCCAAAAAAGAAAAAACAGCCCATATACATATTGTATATTAGTTTATTGACATATAGTACATTAGTTTTATATAAGTATGGAACAACACAAATTACAATTTATCTAGATCTATAAATACACATACATACACACACATATAAATCAGCATAAAATTTCTATCCATGCATTACCACCAACAACACCTAAAAAGTAGTCTTGCACTCTTTAAAGAGCTTTTTGTTAAAAATTACTGTACTTTTGAGTAAAATATTGAGAAAAGTCCCAAATGTTATTTCAGTGACTTATACAGAAAATATATTCAAACAGGAAATTATTTTGTTTAATTATTTTGTTTTAAATAACAAATTACAGAAAGTATTTAAAAATCATGCATAATTAAAATGTCATCTAAATACAGAAAATATCTGTCAAAGCAAAAAAATGTACAAAGGGTCCATTTGACTGAAGTTTATTCTTATAGTTCTCTGAAGATATAGTTGTGGGCAAAATGTTAATTATTTTACCAAAGTAAGAGGTATTACACAAAATGCATTTAATTTTTTAGTGCTGCCCTGAGTAAGATATGTTGCATCAAAGATGTTTACATATAGTCCACAAGACAAAATAATAACTGAATTATGTCAGAAGCTTCAGAAGAAACCTATATATACAATTAGTACAATTAGTATCCAAAGAGTTTGTGAGACCTGGAGAGTTTTTATGAAGAATATTGGACAGTTTAACTGCTCAGGAAAAATAAGGGACTCATGAACAACTACTGTATCAAAAAAAAAAAAAAAAAAAAAAAAGACAAAAAAGCAAGAAAAAAAAAGAAATTAAATGGAATGGAATTTTTGAATTTAATTCAGTCGCATGTGTCCTGAATTACATACGAGTGTAAAACCTGAATTGAAATGTGCATTGAATTAGTTCATTTAGAAATCAGAAACAAGACACACATTTTGAAGTTGAAACAGAAGACTTTATTGATTTTAAAAGAATTTATAACTTTGAATGTCAAACTCGTTCAGAACAACTGCAGCACATTCCTCTAGGGGGCAGTAATACTGGAGACTCTATGGAAGGCTGCGCAAGCGATTTTTGAAAGTCAATAGCATGACTTCGGCATCGCTTTTGACAATGAAAACTACTGCAAAATATCATTTATTAAATCTGTAACAAAGACACAACCTTTGCAGCTGAGATAGAAGATTGTATTTATTTGAAACTAAATGATGTATTGGTTTAATTTTCAATAGTATGTGTTCTATTATAGTTCTGTGGCTAAAACCACCATCAAAATATTCTACTAGGAACCAGTAACAAGACACACCTTTTAGATTTGAGAAAGAACACTGCATGCATTTTAAATTAATTTATTAACAGATTTGAATTTAATTCAATAGCATGTATCCTGAATTACAAATGAGAGTAAAACCTGCATGAAAGTGCTCATTTAGGCCCAGTTAACAAGACACATACTTTGAAGTTGAGATGGAAAACTGTATACATTTTAAATGAATTTATTAAAATATTTTGAATGTCAAACTCAGTCAAAACAACTGCAGTATCTTCCTCTAGGTGGCAGTAATACTGGAGACTCGTTGGAAGGCTTTGCGAGCTTTTATTGAACGTTAATAGCATAACTTCTCCATCGCTTTTGACAATGAAAAGTATTGGAAAATGTTTGTCTAGGAATCTCTAAGAATACACAGCCTATGGATTTGAGAAAGAAAGCTGCATTCAATTTAAAAGAATTCATTAACAGATTTGAATTTAATTCAATAACATGTATCCTGATTTATATATGACAGTAAAACTTGCATAGAAATGGTCTTCTAGGATACAGTAACAAGACACACACTTTGAAGCTGAAATAGAAGACTGTATTGAATTTAAATTAACTTTTAAAATATTTTGAATGTCAAACTCAGTCTAAACATCTTCATCTAGGGTCAGTAGTACTGGAGACTCTTTGGAAGGCTTTAAACTTGATTTTTGAAAGTCAATAGTGTCACTTTTGCATCACTTTTGACAATGAAAACTAATGCAAAATGTTCTTAAAGAAATCTGTAACAAGACACAGCCTTTGAAGCTAAAACAGAAGACTATTTATTTTGAACTAAATTATGTATTGGTCATCATTTTCAATAGTATGTGTTCTATTATAGTTATGTGGGTAAAACCAACATCAAAATGTTTGTCTACTCTGTAACAAGACACACCCATTGAGGTTGTGTAATAAAACTGTGTGTGTTTTAAATTAATTTATTAAAATGTAGATTTTCAAATTCAAGTCAAAACAACTGTAAAACAATACTCTTCGCCAGTGTTGTCTAATTTGTTGAATTTCAATAGCATGTTTTCTGTTATAGTTCTGTGACTAAAACAAATATAAAAAAATCTTCTTATGAAAACAGTAAGAAGACACACACCATGAGGTTGATACAGGAGAGTGTATTATTTTAAATTAATTTCTTTTATTGGTTTTAATTTCAATAGCGTGTACTTATTTGGTGTCATACTTCTGTTAATATAACGAAAAAAAAAAAAAAGGACCTGGAATCAGCCTACTGCATAACCACTGGATTATGGACTACTAATGCTTTTAATGTTGTTTTTCTTTTATTAATATATTTATTAATAGTAATAATATAATAATAACTACTATCACATATCTTGTTTACAATATTTCTTATTTAAATTCAAGTGAGCATTGTAAGTGTTTGTCTTTATATCTTTCAAAGACCTTGGGAGCACAAATTGCTCTTGTTTTGTAAATTATAAAAAACATTCCGGTGGGAAATTTTTTTGTTTTATCATTTTCATGTACTTTGTAGACGGTCCCTAGCTGGCCTAAGCGCTAGCGCGCCACTGCTAGACTCTTTATGTGTTGCAACAAATCGAGGAGAATTAAAATAATAAAACTGCGATGTGTGTTCAGATCTACGTTCTATTGCTTTTCAGATAAGCCATTTTTATACAATTATACTCATCCACTAAGAATTTATTGAATTTTTTCGCGGATGAATATCTGTCTAATATCCAATGTCAAACATCGAACCAACTTTATATCGGTCAAACACAGTATGTTAAACCTGGGTGTTATCACACACTGACAACAGCAGTGCAGACTGAAAATGTAAAACTTTAAAATAACAAAACAAACGCACAATATTCAAAAACTCTACTTCTCAAATCATGATTATTTAATTTGCTCTTACCTACTGGTAAAGCTCAGATTATGCACGATGTTAACTTACTTAATGAAGAATGGCGCACATGAGCAGGTGTCTGTGAGCTGGTGATCTTTGCTTTGATTCTGCGGAGAGCAGCAGATGTAAACGCCTTTAAAGCGCGTGCTCTTCCGTGAGCTCTGCTCATTGGCCGCCTGCAGCTGATCGTGACGTCGAAGAAGCTTTTGACAAGAAAAGCGAGTCTCGCGGGAGAAAATCCGGATTTTAGCTTCCCTTCATCTACGGATACCGGGAACTTAATGACAGACAGCACCGTTAAATTATCACACTATCCGGTAAACCATCACTGGAATGAACATGTTAACTGACATCATAAAGTCTCGATTCCGGTGTGAATCAAATCAAAAAAAAAAAAAAAAAAACGGAATTCAAGAATAAATCAGCGAATGTATCTATAAACGCTGATCCGAGGCGAGCAAGAAGCGCTTTAGTGACGCGGCAGAATAGATCTTACAAAAATTACATTACAGACAGACAGACAGATAGACAGATGGATAGACAGAGCGTGGATAGATAGATAGATAGATAGATAGATAGATAGATAGATAGATAGATAGATAGATAGATAGATAGATAGATATTAATGATATTACAACCTCCACATCATCTAGTCATTTATACACTTCATAAAACCAGTTTCTCATTCTTTTGAACAAGTCACTAATGCAATTCAACATTCACACAAATCATTATGAACACCTATATTCGGTTTCCTACATTATCAGTTGCTAATGTCATGTTGCTCAAAATGTATTATATAGTTTTCTGTGCAGTAGTCTTACACCTCAAAACATCTATTCTTTAGCTCATCGTATAAGTCATTAAATGCAAAAAGGTTCATCTAGTTGTCATAAACTGCCAAGCACATTTTTTTTTACACATTATTATTAGACTTTTTGTAAATTTGTCATGAATTGTGCAAGTGAATCTTGACTAATGAAGAGAATGTAGATCAACCAATGATAAACCATTTCTCTGAAATAGCTCAAAGGTTCATCTCATGAATCTTCAGTTGGAAAGCATACACTGCATAGACAGAGGACAACAGAGTTACAAATTCTGACAGTGGACTTATTTTTTATTTTCATCTTTGTGCCCATTTTTTTTTCCCTGTTCTATATCAATTTGACATTGTAAAGGGTTTAAATTTTTTTTTTTTTTTGGTCAGACCACTAGTAAAAGTGTAACTGGGAATTCTATCCAGTCTCTTTCAATCAATATCCCACATACAGTATTGTGTAAATTTGTACTTTTGAAATGGATATATGGCACACATAAGCATATGGCATACTGTTCAATACAGTAACGGTCATCCAAAATGTTGCCATAGTTTACATTAGAACATCCCTCCAGAGTACACTGTTATATTGACAACATGACTAAGCAATTTGACTGTCTTATCCATACACAATGACACAAGGACTTGTCATTCTGATGGCACTGACATGTTCATTGACACGGATATTTATTTTTGAGAGATGAACTAAGGATTTTGAGCTGTTGAGTTGTTTTGAGAAATGCACTTACTGTTTTGCAAATGTCAATGATGATTCGAGAAATGTACCAAAGCGACTGAGAAAAACTGTAATAAAAAACATACAAATGACAAAAGTACAAAGAAATTACTGAAAATTTAGTATTTTTATTAGTATAATAAAATGAAAACTGAAAATATGAAAATGAAAGCTAATTCAAAAATATGAATAAAAACTATAAAGTGTATTAATAATATTAATATATTAATAACAAACAAACAAAAATAACAAACAAAAATGAATCAAATTAGTATTACAGTTTTTCTCAGTTGCTTTGGTGCATTTCTCAAATCAGAAATGAAATTCTCAAAACTACTTGTACAAACTCCACATCATCTAGTCATTTATACACATCATAAAACCAGTTTCTCATTCTTTTGAACACGTTGCGATTGCTTTTGTACATTCATCCAATTGATTATGCACATTTATCTGCGGTTTCCTACATTATCAGTTGCTATTTAGTCAGGGCCGCGGGTGTAATCTAGTACACAAGATGGCGCCAAACATGCATTACAATTATTCACAGGCAAAAAATAAATAAAATAAAATAAAATAAAATAAAATAAAATAAAATAAAAAAATAAATAAATAAAATAAAATAAATAAATAAAAAATAAAATAAAAAATAAAATATAAAAAAAATAATAGGCTAATAATAAAATAAGCACAACTCATTCATCTTTAAAAATACCTGCTGCACTGTCGCGTGCTGTGAACAAACCCTGGACAAGAATCAATAGCCTAAACTAGCACAATACAAATATCAGCATCTTTTTAAATCGAAAGTGGAAGAAAAATCTGTTCTTGCCTGTCCTGACGCAGGATCCTGAGCAGCGGTCTCGGTCTATGTAGTGTAATGTTTATTCTGTTTTAACTATAGGCTACAGAGTGTAAGCATTTATGTTAATTCAATTCCTACCAGTCTCTCTCCCGGTGTACGCCTGCTCTCGTCTGATGCTGCACTGAGACCAGTTTCTTCTGCCCAGCGCGTGCGCATGACGCGCGTGACCTAGCTGCGGCTAAATTAATTTAATATGTTTGTGATGCCCTTCAATTTTCATTTAATTTTATTTATTTTTATGTAGTTGCATCCTTGTGTGGGTTTATACAGCACAATCACACATCATTTTACCTTTTATGTTCAACAGAAATCATAAGACTTTAGGGTGAGTAAATGACAGAAGTCTTGCTATTTTAATACACTACTCAGTTTCACTACATGATGCTTTTATACCATATATAACATTACTTGATCTTTACCCTCCTGGGCTCTAGAATGGGTAGATGCTTTTATTACAGATATTTCACTTTCTTCTCTGACTACAAAATTATAATCAACCTACAGGTACATCACTGGATTAGAACACTATTATTTGACCGTTATCTGACATTATCATATTATAGATGAGCAGTATAAAGATGTGCTGATCCAACAGAAAGAAAGAAAGAAAGAAAGAAAGAAGGGAAGAAAGAAAGAAAGAAAGGACTACTTATTGTACATAAAATAACACACAGCCCAATTTCAGCCTTTAAAACTATTTAATATTGATATTATCAGTTAAAGAATCACTGTACTGAACTACTGTATAGCTTAAAATGCAATTGGATCAAATTCTACAATTTTGCAATTATCCAAATATTTACAAAAAATGTGAATACTATATGTTTTAAACTTCTTAAACAACAAGATGAAAAAGCAAGACTGTTTTATGTAAACAAGCTCAAAATTAAATGAAGAAATTAGAAAATATCTGTAAATATTTATCATTCTTCATGTCTTGTCATCTCAACACAATATCTCTGATCATTAATGCTGCTAAACATCTAAAATGCTTTAATCTAAAGAACAACGTTATGAATATCATCATAAGTTTGACAGAATCAGCAGAATTCATGTGTTCACCAGCAGCTTGTGGTTTATTATGTTTATTAGTGACAGAATATTATTCAGATGCAGCCTGGATGGGAAATAAATCAGTTCATGTAATCAGTTTACAAGTCAGATATTGCATGGAAGCTACAAACAGCAATAACAATTTATATAGCTTTTTTAAAGCTATATTAATATATAGATTATCTGTGTCCACAGAGGACTGCAGTCTATGAATTTCACTATTTAATCATACTTTGTGAATGAATTTTGTGAGTCTCTCAGCCTTACACTGAAATCTTTTCTCTGCTAACAAGTCTGAACCTGTGAGAAGTTAGCCTACAAAATATTTAATTTCCAAAACTTTGAATTGTTTATCTAATCAGATGAATACAGAAAAACTGAGGGAAAATCCTAAGACTCACCTGTATGCAATTACACTCGACTTATATCCAGAAAATGTCCAGAAAAAAAAAAATAGAAGTAAAAGTGTATATGAAATAAGAAATCTTTTGAAATAAAAGCAGAATAAAACATGAAGATATCTTGAGCTTGTTTTCAGCACAGACTGTATTTCAACCATTTAGCCAAAAACCCACTGACATGGCAACTTACCTGGAAGTGCTGATGCTTACTTTCTGGGATTTGGCCAACAATAATACGTCATCCCCATGCACCAAACTATAATAAGTTAGCTTTGAAAGAATAAGATCCAACTCTCCCTTCAGAGCACCATCAAAAACACATGAATGCACAGAAAGCATCAGGAGAGACAGTGTCAAATTACTTCATGTGACAAATCACATAATATTACAATAATCATGAACATAAACAACTTAAAGAGTTCTGACTTGCACCAACTGGCTGCTGCAGATTTTTATTTAGACCTTTCATTATTATTAGTATTAGATGGTGAGAATAAACGTTTATAAATAAATCTGAGTCTTTGTCTTTCAGATCTGGTTGAGGAAACACACACACACACACACACACACACACACACACACACACACACGCACACACACACACACAAGGGAAACAGCTGACACACAGGGGAAGCTGAGACAGGGGATATTTGGAAGACAGTACTTGCAGGCTTTAAGATGACTCAACAGAATGAAGATCAACTTGAATGAGGTAACTGGAGTAGCAATTGTGGTAAACAGGAACATCAAGCTGTAGAGGTCTGTAGCATCAAACAAAGCCATACAATGATTGGGGTGCTTATAGTGCTGGTGATGGTGGGTGATGTCCATGGATAGAGGATGAGGATAGAGGATGATGGGATAGTCTGTGATCAGTAGTATCAGTGTGACCGTCTGATGAGTGAGGGAGAGCCTGGCACGATCATGACACAAATCCTACCTTTAATTCATGATTTTTTTTTTTTTTTTTTTGATAATAAATAAATTTGACATGAGATGTTTTATCAAAATGGCATACAATTCAAAACAGTCAAAATCTAAGTAATGTTTGCTCTGAGTTTGTTTCGGAGTCTTTGTGTAGAAATACATTTTAAATGTTGTCTTTGTTTTTAATAAAGGGCACATATTCTGAAACAGAGCATGACTGTTGGAGGCCTTACAGTTGTGGATGATGTGAGTGATCCTATTCCATCAATCTTGTAATAGTAGAAAAATCCTTCTGCACATGTCTTAGAGACGCACCGAATGCTTTTTCAGTTTGATGGGTCTACTGTAATCTGAGCTTAAGCTACCCCGAAAACCTCAAGTGTTCATGGACACTAGAGCAAACTATGCATTCCATCTAAGAGAGACTTCATGTGTTGAAACCTTTTAACACCGGGCAACCGCAGTGCTATTTTATCAGGCAAAAACATTTTTTCCTAATGGTTTTTTATTTTTATTTAGAGAAATGTTATTTATTTTAATGTAATTTAGTGTAATTATTAATGTAATGCAATTAATATTTGGTTATTTTTATACATTAGATGTATTTATAAATTTTTAGGCAGAGGATTGTGTTTTCACAAATATTACGTGTTGTACTTTTGTTATACAAAGAGTTAATTACACTACATTGTTGTGCTGTAGATGCTATTTATTATTTTAATTGTTTTGTCCTTTATGTTTGTTCATTTGTAAGACAAAGAACTGATAATAAAGGGTTTTATATGGAAATATTTGTCTATTATTTGGTTGAAATTGCAGGTGTATCTTATGAAATTATATCATGACCATCTGTCATCATATGCATCAAAATGTGAATCAAAAACATAATTCTTACACTTAGGAGCTCTTGTCTCCAGTTGCATGTCTTCTATCCAGTGCCATCACATTTTTATCCAATTCCATTGCTCTCACCTGACTGCATGATGAGACATTACAATTGTATTTTTAGAACCATTTTGAACTTTGTTTCTCATGGATTCTTTTACATTTACATTCATTCATTGAAAGAATCATGTTTTTATCCACTGTACGTGACTTACAGTGAAACATTAATCATTGTCATCCTATCATCTCTCTATTTTTTGAAACATACATCTTAACAGCTTTTCTGAAACACTCCAAATGTTTTGTGAAAAACCTTTGGCTTTATGCAGTGTCATTGCATTAGATTTTCAAGCAATTTGTCAGTGATCTCTGAAATTTTTTTAAGCATAGAGCATCTGCTAAATGAACAAATGTAAATTTAAAGTACCAAACTGAAAGACGCAGAATGAAAATAATTAAAACAACTGCATGAATGTGAATTGGGCAACTTATTGTTCTTACAGTATAAACTGCATTAGCTGTGTCAAATGTTTAAAAAGAAAATGACTTACACTTCCTCCCCCCCATGTCCTTCTGGATGTTTTTTGTTTGTTTGGATAAATCTGTAAATGTACAGCCAAATTACTAACTCACAAGGGTAGCTGCAAAATGCATTTGAAGAAAGCATGACTGTGAAACTTTGAGAATCAAACCCTTGTTTCCCTTGTTGTTACATAAATGGTTATATCATATTACAAACAACAACAAAGGACAAAAAGGCATTTGGAGATTTTATATTCTGTAAAATAAAAATGGAAGCAGTAGGGTTGGGTATTGTTTTGAAATTCTTAACATTTAGATTCCATTAAAGTTAAAAATACCGTGAACACCGTGTACCATGAACAAAAATCAGAAGCCTGTCTACGCAAGGAACTTTAGTCTTTTGTGATGTTTAAACATCATTAAAGACAAGTAAACAGCCAGTAATAAGAACAAATAACAAATTACCAATGGCACAAATAAACTGAACAAAGTTGTAATCAAATGTAAAATAACACTAAATAATTAGTTATTTTTATGAATAAAATATAGATTAATCCTCATTAAAGTTTAGTCAAGAACAGTATGTGATTTATTTTTTATTTTTTTTAGTTCCTTTGACTAACATGAGTTACAGACAGCAGCAGGATTATTAGGCTGCTGTCACTTTAAGACTGAATGCATCTATTATAAACATGTTAACATTCACAACTATTTATGTTCACTTAAGACAAAGTGTTTTGGCATAATTATGTGTGCATTTTTCTGAACTATATGAGAGGCGACTTTTTGTGTGCATGCGTCGAGTGTGTGCACAGCTCAGGAAACAGGGCGTGAGAGGTGGTGTTCTATAACCCTAACATCAAGCACAACATATTCAGCTTCACAAAGAAATTAATATTACCACTTACCTGATAAACTGTGCTGTGAACAACAAAAACAGTTATTTAAAAATGATCAATTACTGTAATCCAACTTGAAACAAATGTCAGCATCTTCTGGTGTCAAAGTTAGGAATGCTTCATATGATACCTTGTTCTAAAATATTAAATGACTGACAAAGACCCATCAGCCAATCACAGTGGGCATAATTAATAAGCTTGTTTACATCTTCCATAGCAATGTGGTTAACCCCACCCTTTCTCTTAGCTTAAGATTTCTCCCCATTTCTTAGTGAAAACTGGTCTCTACAATTTTACCTGAATTTAGAGAGAACTCTAAGAATTATAAAAGCTCCAAGTCCCAGCTTTATTACCAGTATTCTGTTTGACTGTTGTCATATCCCTTCACTCAATTTTTACGATACATCTAGACCTCAAAAAAGGTAGAACAGTTGCCCTACCAATTTCATTTCAATAATTAATTTATTTATTGACTGAAATGAATAGAAGGTCTTCAACCCTGGTCCTGACCACTCACTACTGCTAGTTCCAACCTGCTTCAACACACCTGCCTCCAATTTTCAAGTCATGAAATAGAAAAATGTGTTTACACACACACACACACACACACACACACACACACACACACACACACACACACACACACACACACAAACTACAATCAATGGAAAAAAACAACAACAACAAACACACAAATAAACCATTATTCACATTTATCACATTTATTAAACTATAGAACCCACACACTGAGACCCGCTCCCCGTGCAACTGATACTCGACTGCCATTGGCTCATCTGCGTTCGAGGGGAGGGGCTTACCGACAGGTGAATTGTGTATTTCAGATGCTGTCACATCCTATAAACTCGTCTTCTGCAGAGAGAAACTGCCACTCAATCACACCAAAATACACATAATGATAGACTTACAGGCATCATAGTGGATTATGAAAATAAAGTATTTCATTAGAACTTGGTCTTTATTTCACTATTTTCTGTTTCTGTTTTGCTTTACTTCAATGTTAATTGTAATTTATTAATGTATTCAGCTAATAACTTTTGTTAAAGCACTGTAATTTTTGCTACAATTTCACGTCATTAAAAAATAAAAATACCTAATTGACATGTTGTTGTTGTTGTTTTTATGCAAAACTCTTAACAGACGCTACAAGATATTGTAGATATAGAGGCAGATAGAGGGATAAAAAAGAATATTCATAAATAATATATACAAATTATATAAATAATACTAATATTATGATATAAATATACTAATATTAATGAAAATAAACCATCATTAAAAAGGTTATTTATAACACCATTAAGGTTCTATATATAGTTCTATATACCATTTATTTTAACGCAAGAAGAACAAACATAAGTATAACATAAACAAGAAAACGTTTTAGGGCCGGGCAGAACACTCAACATAACACGGGACATCAAACGCCATGCTGGAGATGATCTTTCACAAAAACGCTCCCTCAGAACAGTCTCAGAGGCATTTAACTGTGTCAGGTGTGTCGGCCACGCCCCCTCCACCTGGCACCTAAAAATCACACACAACCAAACATATCGCCCAACATAGACTGGGACGTCACAATAGCACTTTCAAAGCAAGGTTCTTTATGGAACCCTATAAAAAGTGTTCTATTTAGCACCAAAAAGGGTTCTGCTGTTGTTACAAGCTGAAGAACCCTTTTCTGTTTTTGTTTAGAACCATTTTTCTTAAGAGTGTAGGGGAATTTACAGTTAAAACCCAAGGACCAGGTATGATGAATGAAGACCAGGAGTCAAGAGATGAAGTCAACTGAAGAAAAATTTACTGAAGAAAATAGTTTGCAGTTTCATCAGCAGAAATCAGCTTCAATACTCTCAAGGAGTTCGTAGGCCGCTCTGTGTACTTGCTCAAGACACCACGGATTCTACTCTAACAGAGGTTTCTAATTACGTCAAAGCACAGGTAGCACTTGGGCAGTCACAGTGACCCTGAGAGAATAAACAAAACCTAGTTACACATTCCAACTTCTCACTAAGGGAGAGAAAGTTATAAATATACATATTTTCAATGTCTACTCACTGGTGCATGGTAAATAATAATTGTATTCAATCAACTAAAAATCTATGAGGCTAAATGCTGATTAATAACTTGATCAATAATCACGGAAAAGGATAATTAAAATATTTTATGAAGGCCGTGATGAATCCAGGATTCCACTCCTTCAGTGTTCACTAGATCCAGGATTTCTCTGTTTCACTTCTCTCTCTCTCTGATCTCCAGCTGCTTCTCTCGTTCATCCAGATTTCTCTCTCTTTTATCCAATTCCTCGACTCCTCTATCCAGTTCTCTCTCTTTCTCACACAGCTCCTTTTTCTTTGACTTGTATTTCTTCCTCTCTCTGGAATATAGCACATTCTGATTGTTATTTGAACGGTAGAAACAGTTCTTTTGCTGCGGTCAGATTACTGTTTTTTATTTTCTTTGAGCTGTCCTTTTTTTTGTCTCTCTGAAGTTTAATTCTGTCATCTTTAAAGTGTCTCTCTTTGTCTTTGTAAATGATCATCTATTGTTTTAGCTTCTCCCTGTTTTAGCTTTTCACTGTTTTTGAGAGCAGCCAACTTTTTTTTTTTGTAAATGATCATCTCTTGTTTTAGCTTCTGTAAGTCCTCCTCCTCCTGGTTTTCACTGCTTTTGAGAGCATCCAACTCACTGCGTAGCTGTTTTTCTGTGTCTTCATGAATGATCATCTCTTGTTTTAGCTTCTCCTTCATCTGGTTTTCACTGCTTTTGAGAGCATCCAACTCACTGCGTAGCTGTTTTTCTCTGTCTTCATAACTCACTCACTCTCTTTTTTTAAATTCACATCCATCTTTTTATTACCCTCAAGTTCTCCAGCCAACTCACTGCGTAGCTGTTTTTCTTTGTCTTCATGAATGATCATCTCTTGTTTTAGCTTCCCCTCCTGGTTTTCACTGCTTTTGAGAGCATCCAACTCACTGCGTAGCTGTTTTTCTCTGTCTTTGGACTCAGCCAGTTTATTATGCTCATCCTTGATTCTTGTATCTTATTTGTTTACCAACTCTATAATATATTTATTCTCCTTTATCTTTTTTACTATTTTCAAATAAATTATTTTTCTGCCAATTCTATCCTCAGTTTATTCTCCTTTTTCTTATACTCCGCTTCAAAATAATTTTCAGCTATTCTGAAAATTTCCCAATTATTTGTGAAAAAATTGCTGCTTTTCCACTGTGTCATTGCCTCTTGTTTTTTAAATAACAGATTAAGATTTTCTTCAGTGCTCTGTAAGATGTGGTATCTGCCTCCACACATCTGCAAACAGGTGTTCTTTATTGGATCATCGTGCCTAGCCTCATCTATAAATAATACCATGCAGTAGTCCAAGACCTCCTTCCCGAACACATCACTGAGAGCTTTTAAAAGATAATACTCACTACCAGAGTTTTTCACATCTCTGTGTACTAACAGAAAGGCATTAGTTCCCGGAAACGACAGCAATTCAAAGTACTGCAGGTCATTTTTCAGAGATTTAACTCCATTGCTGAGAATGTAGTATGATTCCAAGTGTTCCAGCCAATATGATGGAGTTTTTAATACTGAAACCTCTCGTCCACAAACGTAAGCTGTTTTCGGCTTGAGTATTCCAAATTTAAATGCATCCCTGTTCTCTCTTTCTCCCAGGATTGTGCCACATGCTTTATCCATAAGATCATCATCACCTCCAAGCACCATAAACCTCAGCTGATCATTGGATCCTCTAGAGCAGCCAGCTTCATCTGTCAATGTTTTATCTGTTAAAAAGAGTAAAAAAAAACAAAGAAAAAAACTGCATGAAAAATTTAAATCTATGATTTATTTAGAGTGTATGTGTTCTTTACACTGCAGCTTTTGAAGTAGACAAGAGTGTTATCTGAACAGCATTTGAATTACATTTATACTTTGAATTATGTATGAATTATACTGAATAGCATTATATGTAAATTAACACTTCATTTGGTGGAATGGAAATCCTATATTCACTATTGTGTGTGTTTTATGTAAAGTGACCTGCAGGATCTTTTCTCTTTCTCTTTTGTTATTTAGTCAGATCATTGCACAAACAAATATTTTGGAATGCATCAATACTACTCTAAAATCCTACTTGAAAACCAATTAAGTTCTTAAACCAACTATCAAAATATACCTCCAAATTAGGCAACTTACCATCATTGTTCAAGAGAAGACCTGTAATAAGAAAATAAAACAGTGTGACAACAGCCGGATTTCTACATTTAACCCTAAAATTCATACACTGATTTATCTCCTAAAAAACACAAAATAAGTGCAATTAAACACACACACACACACACACACACACACACACACAAAAATATAAAATTACATAAAAAAAAAAACAAAAACACCAACAAACAAACACACACACAAACACACACACACATACATTAAATTATATAGTTATATTATTTATATTATATATTATTCTTACAAACATTTCTTATTTGTGTCTTTCTTGCATTTTGTAAACACTAAAATGTTCTATAAATAAATACATTATATACATGCATATATACATAAGTTAGAGTTAAGTAACTTTATTAATGTTACTTAATGCAAAAAATTTTGAAGGATAACTTACTCTTTTCAGTCTCGTCTCTTTGACCTTTCAAATACGAAAATGCAAGTTATTTAATATCATACTGGCATTTGTCATTATATAGGCCATAATCACCAGATTATTGTGCTTGACAGAAGTGAATTCATCAGTAGAATTCACTGCAGGACACATTTACTTCCTCAAAGCAAGATCAAAAGTCAGAGTAAATAATGTAGAAAGTTGAATTTACTGACCTTTTTGTCTCCTGGCCATACTGCAGAGAATGAACAAAACATGAAATGAAGCAATAAAATATCAACTGTTTGGAAAATCTCAAAATAAAAACATTTTGGGCATGAAAGGATCTTCTGAAAAATAAAAGCCTGTTTTGAAAGTGAAAGAAGCGAAAGCCTGGGGCAAGTTCAAGCTCAAACTGATGCGCAACATTTTGCTATGGTTTCCGGTTTAAACGACATGTTTCCTGCAAACGGTATGCAACAGGGTTTGAGATATGTTTTCTCTTGTTTGGTGGGTATGTCAAAAATGTCAGCCCAATCAGCAGCAACATGTAGCCTATTTAAATCATGTGGTATTAAAGAGACAGCTTGCACAATGTAATCAACATCAAAATAAATTCTCAAGAGCAAGTATATTGTTTGCACGTTTATTTACATTAAAGGAGACATATTATGCCCCTTTTTACAATATGAAATATAAGTCTCTGGTGTCCCCAGAATGTGTCTGTGATGTTTCAGCTCAAAATACCCCACAGCACAGATCATTTATTATATCATTTTGAAAATGCCTATTTTGAGTGGAAGCAGAAACACTCTGTTTTTCGGGCCTGTCTCTTTAATTGCAAATGAGCTGCTGTCCCTTTTTTTTTTCTCGATTTTAATGTATTAAGATGCGGAACAGTGGTATCTCTTATTCTCTTTATGACCACATCAAAAGGGATAATTTTCAGACGTGCACTTCAACTTCACCTCAGCGTCAGGCGTGAGTCAAACGAATGCGGAAAAGCTACAGCAGCCAAATGAGATTAAGTAAAACAACTGTGAACTGCGGTCTGATGAGATGTTGTTAGACTATTTTTTATGCTTAACAACACATAACTGTATTTTCATTATAGTAAGGGTAGGTTTAGGGTTGGGTTAGGTGTACGCGTTAATAAAGCATAATCTGATGGGTAGCATTTTTGTTGTCGCATTGTGCTACCTTCTGTTTCAATGGGAGGTAGCAAAATCTGACAGGGTAGCACAAATCGTCAGAACACCAGGCAATGAAAGGGCAGACAAGCTAGCAAAAAAGGCAACCAAAACAGAAAATGTTGAAATTAATATTAAATTATATAAATCTAAGGGAAAGGGCATAGTGTGGAATGAAATGATGGACAAATGGCAGCAGCAATTGCATAAAGAAACAAAATACAGGCATTTATATTCTATACAAAACAGAGTGGGTGTATCAGAAGATAATGTTATGAGCAGGAAATAACAAGTCATTTTAAGCAGAATAAGAATGGGGCATGGCAACCTTAAAGGGGTCATCAGATGCCCATTTTCAACTAGTTTATATGATTCTTTAGGGTCTTAATGAAAAGTCTAACATACTTTGGTTAAAATTTCTCAATGGTAGTATTAAAAACACCCTTTTTACCCTGTCAAAAACAGCTCTGTTTTCAGCACGCGGTTCTAGTCCATGTTGCTTTAAATGCTAATGATCTCTGTTAACCTCGCCCTTCTCTTCCGTGGGTGACCAGCCGTTCTCATGATACTGTTTACTTTAGCCATGGAACTTGCTAACTAGCACGTTATTAGGAAAGGCAATTTGCAAAGATACATAAAAAAACCCTTATACTCACTTCTACTGTAGATGAAGCTGGATCACCAATGATTTGCATGAAAATAGATGCATTTATGCAGATCGGGGATCAGCGCATTTACTTCAAAACGAAAGTAACGTTAATCCTCTGGGTCTTCAGTGGTTCAGATGTCAGGAGTAAATGACGACTGCTATATTCATTATTACATCCAACAGCAAAACACCTCAGTCGCTTAATCTGAGACATTCTTGTCTTCCCCTGCACTGGAGTCGACACAATGGCGGACTGATTACAGTCACTCAGGATGGGTCAAAGGTAAGACACCAGCCCAGTCTGTACTGAAACGCTACTGTCAATCAGCTATCGTGGGAGGGGCCTGTACAGAACTATGTCATTCTGACAGGAATCTCAGAACAGCCTGATTTGAGAAACGGAATTTTAAAATAGGGATTTAAAAAAAAAAACACTGAGTGGATTTTTATCATTATGGGGTTGCATGAGTGCGTGTGGCATGGACAGCTTACACATCTGGAAAGGCACCATCAATGCTGAAAGGTATATCCAAGTTCTAGAACAACATATACTCCCATCCAGACATCGTCTCTTTCAGGGAAGACCTTGCATTTCCAACATGACAATGTCAGACCACATACTGCATCAATTACAACATCATGGCTGCGTAGAAGAAGGATCCGGGTACTGAAATGGCCAGCCTGCAGTCCAGATCTTTCACCCACAGAAAACATTTGGAGCATCATAAAGAGGAAGATGCAACAAAGAAGACCTAAGACAGTTGAACAACTAGAAGCCTGTATTAGACAAGAATGGGACAACATTCCTATTCCTAAACTTGAGCAACTTGTCTCCTCAGTCCCCAGACGTTTGCAGACTGTTATAAAAAGAAGAGGGGATGCCACACAGTGGTAAACATGGCCTTGTCCCAACTTTTTTGAGATGTGTTGATGCCATTTAATTTAAAATCAACTTATTTTCCCTTAAAAAGATTCATTTTCTCAGTTTAAACATTTGATGTCATCTGTTTTGTATTCTGAATAAAATATTGAAATTTGAAACTTCCACATCATTGCATTCTGTTTTTATTCACAATTTGTACATTGTCCCAACTTTTTTGGAATCAGGTTTGTAATATGAATGAGCTACTGTTAACAATATTTCATCTTACTGTATCATGTTTTACAAGTATTAATCTTATCAAGTGCATAACCCTATAAAGTGCATAGCAATTTCTTGCTTTCTTTTTTTTTGATACATATAGGTGTTACGGGGCGAACGAGACGAGAGAGGCTTGGATCAATTTTCAAAGCTTTATGTAAAAACGTGGACAAAACAGGCGAGGGTCAGACAATGGCAAACAGGTATACTGAGGGCAAGACACAAGAGTAGTCCAGAGAACGGGTGTGGTCAATCTCCGGTTGGACAATGTCCTAATGGGGTAATCCAAAGGGTTAATCCGAAACACAGGCGATGGTCTAGGCGAGGGGTAAACAGTATCCGAACAGGGCGAGACGAGAGGGGAAATCCAAGACAGGCGATATAATTTAGGGCAGGCAGAGATCATACAGAAACGAGATACACAGGCTAGGATCAAGACACGAATGAACAGGATATAACTAGACTTTGACTAAGAATACTTGGAATGGCTCCGTAATGTAGCTATCACTTGGAGAGCAATAAACACTAGACAATACTCAGCAGTTTGAGAAGGATCTGAGTGAGTGTAATACAAGCTGCATCCCAATTCAAAGACTGCGTCTTCTGAAGGCTGCATTAGAAGGCCGATTGCGGCATGATGAAGGCTGCCGCAATTCTAACGTGACTTCATATGGCCCTCCATTTCTCCAGCAAATGAAGGATACATACATTCGAGCCTATCCTATCCCACAATTCATAGCGCACCGGTGGCGACGGGACTTTTATTCAAACAAAATAGTGGGTGATGGTTCTGTTGGTGGCTGACAAATACACTTAGAAATGTAAGTATTATGTTTTAATTTACTAAAATAGCTAGTGAAACAAATGTTAAAACTCAGGGGTCTTAAAATATGTGATCAGATTAATTTGTTAGCTGGTATGAGGCAAAAGTTCTTGCATTTATTAAATTGAGGGCTGAATTTGATAATTCCTGTACTTGAGACAAAAACTCAGCCTTTGTGGATCGGAGGTAAGGCATCAACCATCTGTAATATTTACACTAGGACCTCTTGTGTTCAATTCAAGCCCTCACCCATATATAATGCCCACAACAATAAGACAAGTAGACCTATAAGGCTACTTAATAATCAGATTAAGTCTTTCACTTGTATTTTTATTTTATTTCATTTTTTATTTTTATTTTATTATTTATTTATTTTGTTGCAAGATATGTCCACAGATGTTTTAGGCAAACTTGATGATCCAGGAATATGATTTCTGAAGTATTATGCATGTCCTGCTGTCATATTTTCTAACCTTAAGATTGCAGCCCTGTCTTAATAATTTACTTTCCTTTTTCTATTCTTTTAGGACAGTTCTGGAGAAAATAAAAATTAAAAAAATGGAGTTATTACTTTTTAATTTAAGTTATTTGTAAATTAAGCAAAGTAATTTCTGTGCATTGTTTTAGTTAAAACTTGTAAATAAAAGACAAGAAGTAGTTCTGGAAATTGTACATCCGAAAATGTACGGGCTGCCATAGAGAGCCTGGTACACCTCTGCCAGCGGGACATCATCTGGGATAGACTCCAGAGTGTTTAAGTGCACATTTCCACTGTCCAGCAGTGAGGTTCAGGTCTATCCTGCAGTACAGGGATCTGATCTGATTTAAGGAAATGAGGAAGGGACTAATTGTGTAGAGCTATAGTACTTGGTGGTTGCTTTAGTAAAGTACTTTCAGTAACTTTTCAGCGCATTGAGGAAAAAATGCATGCATTTAAAACCTTAAGTAAAAGTTTTATCCTTCATACTGTAATGTACTAAAAAATAGCCTATGTATTCTGCAAAAAAGACTTCATATATGATGGTCTTGCATTAATATTACTGCTGCACTACAGTGTACTGTATGTTGCATTTTAAATATATGTTGTTACATTTAAAATATTTTATATAGGCCTACTGTTGGGCAGTTTAATGTACAACAGTGCATGATATTGTGAAGCACAGTGTTTTTGTATTGTAGCTGTCCTGTGAGAAAAAAAGACAAACAAAAAACATATATGGCAGCTCTCTTCTCGCACCATTGCTACGCGGCAGGAGCTGCAATCAGGAACCCTTGCTGGCTCAATCAGGAAATCCTGCGAAGGTTAGACTTTGAGCATCCTTCGAAGGATGCATTCTGGCCCTGTGTTCCATTCGGAAGGGCTCATCCCTATGCCCTAATCCCTTCAAAGGGTTTACCCTCCGGAGTGAGAGCTTCACAGTGGTTCTCAACCACATTCCTGGAGGACCCACAACACTGCACATTTTGCATGTCTCTTTTGTCTGACACACCCATTTCAAGTCTGTGAGTCTCTACTAATGAGCAGGTGACCTGAATCAGGTGTGTTTGATTAAGGATTGCAAAATGTGAGACAGGGCTGCAAAAACTGTGCAGCCTGGAGTACGCATTCCAAGGGAACTCAAGGCAAAATGTGGTTCCTGTCTCCTGAGATGCCTTCATCTGGCCGAGAACCATAGTGTATCCTTCGCTGCCTTTGATATCCCACAATCCTGGCGTTCCATTCTGTGACAGTTACTTTTTCTTGAAGTGCCTGACTTGAAGTGCCCTTCTGCGTCATCATCACGTGCCCACATGGAGGCGCGTCATCATCAGAATCAGAATCAGAATGAGCTTTATTGCGGGGTATGTTTACACATACGAGGAATTTGTTTTAGTGACAGAAGCTCCACAGTGCAACAGAATGACAGTGACAAGACAGTACACATAATAATAATAATAATAATAATATAAAAATATACAAAATAGACAATGTATAAAAATGCAAAAACAAAATATATAATATAGACAATTATGTACAGGTATGATATGTGCAAATTCTAAATGTAAATAAGTATGTGTGTTGAATAAATAATGTATAATAGTTTTGTGTGTTCCATGTCCATGTGCAAAGGATCTGCGCAAAGGATCATGGGAGACCAAAGTGTCCATCAGTTGTACCCTTCGAAATCCCTCATTTTGAAGGGCCCTTTGAAGTGGCCAGTTTTGAGCACTTTGGTTTGGAATGACCCTTCAATAATGCCACAATTATAGTTTTCACTCCGAAGTGCACTTCAGAGGGCGATATATCCCGTTTGGAATGCACCGCCAGACACAGATACTGTGTGTGTGATTGGTTATAGCTGTGTGCAATCAGTGCAGTGGATGATGGGAAATGTAGTCCGTGGTGATGTGTAACAGTCTGTGTAGTGAGAGAGTCAATATGATGGACGAGTGACCTCTGGTGGAGATCTTACGGAAGTCCATGGACAGAATTCGTAATAATAGGTAAGCAAAAATGTTAAACAGAAGCAGCATCAAACAATTTTCACAGAAAACACCACTATATGCATAATAAAACACAGTAATCACACTAAAACAGTGTAAATAAATTTTTTTAACTATTTTTTATGTAAACATCAAATAGGTTAGTAACCAGTGTTGGGCAAGTTACTCTGAAAATGTACTCAAAATACTGATTACTGATTACCCCTTTTAACGCTTAATCAGTGTTCAAAAAGGATAACCTTTTTGGTGTTTGGGTTCTGATAGACCCCAAACTTTTAAAGAGCGATTGCATAAGGAAATATACATTTTTTTATATAGAAATATATATATATATATATATATATATATATATATATATATATATATATATTTATTTATATTTACTTCTCAACTATACATTTATGAAGTTTTTAACCTATTTACTTTTTTAAATTTTTTTTTTTTTTTTTTTTTTTTTAAATAAAATGATTTTTTAAAGAAAAAATCACATAAATGTCGATCTACATTAAATCTAAATTGTTTTTTGGACATTGCTCTATGTGTTAGGGATACTATACTGTCATCTACAGGTTTGTGAAAAAACTTTAGAAATTATAATTAAAGAAAGAAAGTGCAATGACCACATACATCCAACAGAGGTCCATATATAGGGACTCATTTCATTTTCACTTAATTTTTCTTGACGCTTCAACTTCTCCTCACAACTTTACGTGAATTACAACTTTATGTTACTTTTGTGAATATATATTTAAACATTCTGAAATACATAAAAAAAATCTGTATTTTTGTCAAAGTTAAAATTTGTTGTTGTTGTCTGATATATTTTGAATTATCTGCTTTTGCAAATTATTATACATACATTTATACATACCTTTTCCCTCTCTTTCTCTCTCTCTGTGTGTGTGTTGTGTGTGTGTGTGTGTGTGTGAGTGAGGGAACATGCTTGTTCATGCTCAGATTTATGCCAGTTTAGTTGATTTTATTTGCCAATTTCTATAAAAATGCTCTCTGTTGCAGTCACATACATTTGTGTGTGTTTGTTTGTGTGTGTGTTTGTGTGTGTGTGTGTGTGTGTGTGTGCGTGTGTGTGTGTGTTTATGCTCTAGGACCAGACTTTGATTTAAATGTTTTTTTTTTTTTTTTTTGATTTATGCCAGTTTTGTTTATTTTATTCGCCATTTTGTGTAAAAATGCTCTCTGTTGCAGTCACATACATGTGTGTGTGTGTGTGTGTGTGTGGGTGGGTGGGTGGGTGGTGTGTGTGTTTGTGTATGAGATGGAAAGTTCGTTCCACTTTTTATTTATGCTCCAGGACCAGACCTTGGTTTATATGTAGAAATTTTCAGATTTATAATGGATTACTTTTTTTTTTTTTTTTTTGACAAACAAAATGAAAAAAGTATTCATTTATGGAGTAATCTTTATGGTAATCTTTATGGAGATTTCATTTTTACACACCTTTAGAACAACCAAATCAAGCCCAGTTTTTTGTGCATGTTTAGATAGATTATTTAGGAAAAGTCAAGGAGTTTCATGCCCCTGAGATGAAGGTAACACTTTTAAAAAAAGACTGATTAAAAACTGATTAAGGGTTAAAAGTAATCACGTTACTGTTCTGATTACTTTATTTCAAAAGTAATTAGTAATTAGTTACATTACTAGTTACTTTACTTTTTTTCTCCATGAAATTTATGAAATCCCAGCATACGCGCGCCCGATAAATAGTTGATATTAAAGCGTCAACATTCACAGAACAGTTATTTTTAACTAAAGCAAGCAGCTGCTGCATGGTTTGGCAGAATGCCAGCAAAGAGCGCTGCATTTATAATCTCAAAAAGACATCTCAGTTCATCATAATCTCACAAATCTCTGTTATAACACAATAAATATATGCATAATGAATATTTCATAATGTCTACAATTCGATTCGTGAGCACGCAAATTTCAGCACTGCATTGCTCAACGCTGCACGTGTTATAACCTAAATAGAAACTCTGCATACACTTGCGCCTGTTAATCGTTTATATTTTATATTGGTTCATGTTGCTTTTGTGCAATCGATGAATAACAGTTTATTTGTTTTAGATATCTTATGTTTAGATATTTCTATTTTGCGGGAGTTCCGTGAATCATTTTATTATCCCGCACACACACGAGTGTCTACCCGCTCGAAGCAGCACTCGCCCAATCTGTCTTCTCCCGCGCTGTACTCTGTTGCTTTGCGTGTCGCGGGAGCAGGTCTCTGATCCACTGGCACTTGATTCGACAGAGTGTGTGCTATATCCTGAATCAATATATTAAACAAGACCAGGCAGATCATTATCTTTGGAAGATCATAGAGACAGTATGTGTAACAAGACCAGGCAGATCATTTATTTAATATGATAAATAGATCTTGTGAACCAAGATATAAAAAGATCTAAACTCCACTAAACTTGTGAAACGTTGTATTTTGTTATAAGAGTTTATAAAGATCTGGTGATCCCTGTTAGTAATTGTGAATGAACATAATATCATGCAAGAAAAGAAAAAAATCAGTCTTTGTCTAACAATAAAGTTATATATCATATCATATATATCAACTGATTAATCAATTGATCATTTGTACTCAACCTTCACTGGAAAAATGGAAAATCCTTCAACGTGCTCCGGTGTAATCGTGGTCTGTTCAGGGAGTAGCTGGAGGTTTGTCCTCACTTTCAGACACTGATGAAAATAGACAGACAGACTATTTAGATACAATAACTTTTTTTTTTCTTCCAGGAACATTAGTTGTAACAGGAGTGTTGTGAAACATTACTTTTAAATGTAATTCTACATTAAACTGTTACATTCAAATGTGACTCTTACACTTAAACACTTTCCCACTCTCTCTTTCAACTTTCTTTCAATTTTTTTTTTTAAATTAATTAAAAAGTAAAGAACTGAAAGCAAAGTGGATCAAGAGAGGGGAAAACCTTTAGATTTAGTAGCAAACAACGGATCTCATGCAGATATTTGCCCAACTCATGCATTGCTTAGGTCTGTGTGACAAAGCTCTGGGGAAGAGAGAGGTTTTCAATTGATTTTATCAGTCAGTCAATAAATGAAACTAAAACAAAATTTGATGATGTGGTGTGTGTTACTTGTAATGTGTTGCTTGCAACGAGTAAAGGTGTAGTTTAAATGTATGTTGGATTTATTTTAATGGTCTCCATTGTGCAGAGTTGTGATTTGATAACATTCAGTATCTTTTCACTGGAGGCCCAGTGTGTGATCTGCCATCAAAAGTGAAAGTTTAGTGTATCCTATGAACTTATAATTATTTCATGATCCTCTATCATTATGTCTACTGAAATGTGCATTGATAAAATAATTCTTACTTTTAGGAGGCATTAATTCTTTGCTGTTACGTCGCACAGGTTTCAGTGCTTCAGTCGGCATCTCTTGTGTTTCTCTGAAACACTTCATTGAAGATTTGTCTGTCAGTTGTGTTCCATCCACATAGAGAAAACAGGAAAACACATATTGTCTCATTAACTCATCAAATCACTTTATTTGCGATCTATGCACTAAATTGTGTTTCTCTTCTAAACTTGATTTCTTTGCTTTTGATTAATAAAATTATCTTAAATGTGCTTAATGTACTAGATTAAATTATTCAGGTTGAATGTGACCCAATCAAGTATTCAAAAATTATTTTTACTGAAACTGTAGTTCCCAGCATGCTTTGCTTGGGACTTAAAGAGGATAGTAAAACAGTTATGTGTTAATTAAATGTTATTTTATATGTTTTTGAGTAAGATGAAAAGAGGGAAAACTTGATAGTGTTTAATATTCAAATAGATAGTAAAGTTTGTAGACAAACTTTAAGATGGCTTGAAAAAGCCTAGCCAGAAAGTCTGAAGTTAAAAGCTTACAGTTTGAGGGTTTTCAGTTTTAACTAATTTGAAGTAGTTTTGAAGTTTTGAAGGCAATAAAATCTATCAGAAAAATAGATAGACAGATATATTAATAGATGAGAAATAGTAAACTAGCATGTCGCTAACATGATTAACAAGTAACTACCTTGTTTGCTGGCATGATTAGCAAGTGACTAGCTTGTTGCTAGCATGACTAGCAAGTGACTAGCATGTCATTAGCATGATTAACAAAGTTACTAGCATGTTGTTAACATGTTGCTAGTATTAATAGCAAATGACTAGCATGTTGTTAGCATGATTAGCAAATGACTAGCATGTTGCTACCATCATTAACATGTTTCTATCATGTTTCTAGCATGATTAGCAATTGACGAACATGTTTCTACATTCATTAGCATGTTTCTAGCATGATTCCAGCATGATTAACAAGTGACTAGCATGTAGCTAGCATGTTTCCAGCATGATTAGCAAGTGACTTGCATGTTGTTAGCATGATTAACAAAGATAATAGCATGTCATTAGCATATTTCTAGCATGTTGCTAGCATGAATAGCAAGTGACTAGCATGTCGCTAGCATGATTAACAAAGTTACTAGCATGTTGCTAGCATGACTAACAAGTGACCAGCACGTCACTAGCATATTTCCAGCATGATTGGCAAGTGACTAGCATGTTCCTAGCATGACTAGCAAGTGACTGGCATGTCATTAGCATGATTAACAAAGTTACTAGCATGTCGTTAGCATGTTTCTAGCATGTTATTAGCATTATTAACAAGTGACTAGCATGTTGCTAGTAACTAGCATGTCATTAACATGATTAGCAAGTTACTAGCATGTTGCTAGCATGTTTCCAGCATGATTAGAAAGTGACTAACATGTCATTCGCATGATTAGCAAGTGATTAGCATTTCTCTGGCATGTTATTAGCATGATTAATAAATCATTAGCATGTCGTTAACAAGTTAATAGCATGTCTCTAACATTATTAGCAAGTGACTAGCATGTCACTAGCATGATTAACAAATGACTAGCATGTTTCTAGCATTACTAGCAAGTGACTAACTACCAAGTGACTAACATGTCATTAGCATGATTAGCAAGTAACTAACTAACATGTCATTAGCATGATTAGCAAGTAACTACAAGTGACTAGCAAGTTGCTAGCATGACTACTAAGTGACTAACATGTCATTAGCATGATTAGCAAGTAACTAGCATGTCGCTAGCATGTTTCCATCATTAACATGTTTCTACTAGCATGTTGCTAGCATGATTAACAAGTTACTAGCATGTTGTTAGCATGATTAATAAGTTACTAGCATGTCGCTACCATTTCTCTAGCCTGATTACCAATTTACTAGCATGTTGTTAACATGTTTCTTTGCTAATCCAGCTAAAACCAGATATGGTGTTGCTATGCGGTTGCTAGGGTACCCGGGGAGGTTGCTAAGGTATTGCTATACGGTTGCTAGGGTACCCAGGGCGGTTGCTAAGGTGTTGCTATGCGGTTGCTAAGGTACCAGGGTTGGTTGCTAGGTTGGTTTGGATAGTTGCTAGAGTGTTGCTATGAAGATAGATAGATAGATAGATAGATAGATAGATAGATAGATAGATACATAGATAGATAGATAGATAGATAGATAGATAGATGAATTTTAAATTGTTTAGTAAAAAAAAAATACAAAGAAAGTCAGACTAATTGAGTCTAATGGGCTTCAGTGTGTTTCGGTTTGAATTTTGACAGTTGGAGTTTGACGGAATGTTTTTATGATTTTTAATCTTCATTTTTATGAAAACCGTAAGTCCAATCAGTTAGAAAAGATATAGCAACTAACTTCAGATCAGTCTGAAGATCTGGGATGAGTTTGGAGTCTGTAGAGTTAAAGCTTTTTTTCAGTGTATAGTGCCATCTCACCTGAGCTTATGTCCGGTCCGTCTTCTGCTTCTGCTGCCGCTGGCAATTCATGACGTACTTGACAATCATCCATTTCTTTTTCTCTTATATCCTGTTTGCGCTCTCTAATATCCAGCCCCCCCATTTTATTCATCTTTATCTCCTCTTTAATATCTGGTTCCATCTCTTTTCTCTCCATTTCTGTATGTCTCATGTCTGGGTCCATCTCTCTTTTCTTCAGTTCTATCTCTCTTCCATCCAGTTCCATTGCTCTTTTCTCAATTTCTCTCTCTTTAATATCGGGTTCAATCACTCTTTTCTCAGGTTGTCTCACTCTAATATCTGGATCCATTGCTGTTTTCTCCTGTTCTTTCTCTATAATATCTTGTTCCATCTCTCCTTTCCCCAGTTTATCACATGTGCACATAAAACAGCACATCAGTGTTCTCTGCAGGTCCATCAGTCTTTTATCCAGTTCTGTTTCTCTTTGCTTCAGTTCTTTCTCTCTTCTCACCAGGTCTCTCTCTCTCTAATATCAGGTTCCATTTATCTTCTATCTGGTTCCATGGCTGTTTTGTTCAGTTCTCTCTCCGGCTCCATCTTTCTTGCCTCAGATTGAGCTCTTGCATGCAACTGTATGATGCGACATTAAAATAGTATTTTTTTCAAGCTTTTTTATACTTTGCTTCTCACAGATTCTTTTAGATTTACATTTATTTATTCATTGGAAAAATATCATGCTTTTATCCAAAGTCACTTCAAAGTATATATTCATCTCTGTGTGTTCGCGGGAATAGACATCGTCACTGAACCCGTGACCTTGTGTAATGCCCTATTTGAGCTAAAGGAAGGCAAATATATTTCCACATTCTTTGGAAATATATAGCTTAATTTTTATATCTTTGTCACGCTACTGTGCCGGAAGGAACACGGAGTCGAGAATAATCGAGAGAGAGATATTAATCCAACACAGGGGTAAATCCAACATGGAAACAGGAGAGAGACACACGTACTGACTACCAGACAAAAAAAAAACAAAATGAACGACATGGACAAGGCTTATAAAGACAGGATAATAGGAGAAACAGGTGAGTGGAATGACTAATTTAACCAGGACATGGAACATATGGGGAGAAGAACTTTGACACATGGGAACTAATCAAACCTAACTTCGGGAGATAGAAACTGGGTCACAGGGGCAAAAACACACTAAATGAGTCCAGGGGTGTGACATTCCTCCGGATCCTTCTCCCACATGACAGGCGGTGTTGCCGGCTCACACACCTGGTCTGACGTCACAGCGTCCGGCTCCACGGCGACCCTGGCTCTGGCTCTCCATATGCGGCGATGGCTCGTCGGTCACGGCAGGCTCTGGCTCTCCATCAGCGGCAGGCTCGGGCATGCGCTCCGCACATCGGGGAGATGGTGGGCTGAGCTCTGGGTCGGAGTAGATGCAATGTGGCGACCAGTTTGGGCAGATGGTAAGAGGTGACCCGTTTCTCACCAGAGTCCACTCCACTAATGCAGCGAATTCCTCCCAAGGACCATCTTCGGACGAGGCTGCCGTTATAGAACGCACAGAGCGAGTCGTCCATGTAGGTGGTGAGATTGGCTAGCAACAGGAACTGCCTCGTATGGTCCTCGAGAGATCGTCCTTCCTGCTCCAGCAGGAGGAGGAGGAATTTGGGTCGAAGGAGGGGATCCATGGACAACACTACAGAAACAAAAAGGACTTAGGAAAACCGGAAAACAAACGGAGGGTAGACAAACGCTATTTAAATTTTTGTGGGTCCGGTCTTCTGTCACGCAACTGTGCCGGAAGGAACACGGAGTAGAGAATAATCGAGTCGAGAGAGAGAGTATTTATTAATCCAACACAGGGGTAACTCCAACATGGAAACAGGAGGAAGCCACATGTACTGGCTTTTTTGTAGACCCGACAAACACAGACTGAAGGACAAGGCTTATAAAGACAGGATAATAGGAGAAACACAGGTGAGTGGAATGACTAAATTAACAAGGACATGGAACATATGGGGAAGAAACTAGACACACCTGGGAACTAATCAAACCTAACTTCGGGAGATAGAAACTGGGTCACAGGGGCAAAAACACCTTCTAATTCTGTCCATTTTTTCTCAGTTTATTATTTTCCTCACATTTTTTCTCAGTTTTTTTTTTCCTAACATTCAGCATCAAAATCTTAAAATATGTTTTAGCTTCTCTGAAACAGTCAAAATGTTTTGTGGAAAGTACTACAGCAAATAAAACTCACACTCTGCATTCAATCTATTTATAGGCTCATATACTCAAATAATCCATTCATCAATAAATAATAAAAAAAGAACCAAAAACTGCAGCAATGAAGGATGAATTAAGGTAAATTGAGCTACTTTTTGGCGTCTCAATTTACCTAAATTCACCCTACATGAGTAATTTTAAAAGTTTAATAATATATTTACACATGTTCCTCATTTGTAAGTCACATTGGATTAAAGCATCTGATATGAACAAATGCAAATAAGCAAAACAGCAGAATAACTGTATCACAACCTTTTATTATTATAAACAACTGCATCATCTATGAATGTGAATTACTTAAGAAGGTTATAAAGCTCAATATGGTAAAATGTATCAAAATTGTTATAAATTTAAAGGGATTTTTCACCTTCTGCTGCTGGTCCCCATTGACTTGCATAGTGTTTTTTTCCCCATGGAAGTCAGTGGGGACCAGCAACTGAAGGTGAACTATCCATTTAATTACTGTAAATAATATAACATTATTATATTAATATATTATTAGAATTGCTATAAATAATATGACTCACCTCTGACACCCCCATTTTCTCCTGCAAGTTAAAATACAGTCATGTCACAACGATCAATGATTTTTGCCTGAAATTTCAAGTCTATTCAGTTGATCAGGATAATCATAACAATAAAACAAGTTTTCTAAAAGGTCATGTTTAGCTATGCAAATGAGATATAATCCTAGTAAATATGCACTAGTTTGCATACATTTCCAGAATAAATTTGAACATTGGATAAAGCAGGTTCAAAAACTTGTTTCATTTTGTTCATATGAGTTAAAGGTTTTTACAAATGGTATTTTGGATATCTCCTTTTGTCAATCCATGAATCCGAATATATATGTATATACTGTAGATATTTTCTGAGAGGATCTGATATTTCTGGTGTGGAGGCATAATTTAACAATTCAGTTCAATGAAATATTTCATATTTTTTTTGCAGAAGGATATGAATAATTATACGATAATTAAGGTGAGACACCCTAGATTAATAGTGTAAAATTTAACTAATATTTATCACCGTGCTTCCCCAGATGATTGATTAAATTAAGAATTGGAAACAAGTTTTCTGAAATGTTTAGCAGTGCAAATGAGGCATTAGTTTTGCATAAATGTGGTGTATTAGTGGAGGGAAAAAAACAACAACTCATGGCCTTTAAAGATATGAACTGAAATTGAAATATACAGACGCAAATATAGTGTAATAAAATAAACACGTTTTCTTTCCAGTAGTTTAAAACAACACTTTATGAAAAGCCAAATAGCCCCAAATCTCGAACCTGACCGATGCGTGAATAAACAATGATTTAGCCTGCAGTGTCTTACCTTAATTATAATTATTATATTCCATTACTCGGCCGTGCTAAACTGATGCTTTCTATTGCTCATGTTTCCTATGCTCATAAATGACTAAGCATTTTTCTTTCTCTAATTCATTACTGTCCCTTATCAATAACTCTTGCGAGATCTGGCAACACTTTAATTTTTCTGGCAATTTCCACAACCATCGTTGGCACATTGCAATTTATTTTACTGATATTTATGGTTTTCATTTTCTTGTTGTCGCACCAAATCTGTCCATATTTAGTCAGGGCCGCTGGTATAATCTAATACACAAGATGGCGCCAAACATGCATTACAATTATTCACAGGCAAAAAAAAAAAAAATAATAATAATAATAAAATGAAATAAAATAAAATAAATTATAATAATAATAAAATAAGCACAACTCATTCATCTTTACAAATACCTGCTGCACTGTCGCGTGCTGTGAACAAACCCTGGACAAGAATCAATGGCCTAAACTAGCACAATACAAATATCAGCATCTTTTTTAAATCGAAAGTGAGAGGAAAATCTGTTCTTGCCTGTCCTGACGCAGGATCCTGAGCAGCGGTCTCGGTCTATGTAGTGTAATGTTTATTCTGTTTTAACTATAGGCTACAGTGTAAGCATTTGTGTTAATTCAGTGCCTACCAGTCTCTCTCTCCCGGTGTACGCCTGCTCTCGTCTGATGCTGCACTGAGACCAGTTTCTTCTGCCCAGCGCGTGCACACATCACGCGCGTGACATGCGTGCGGCTAAATGACTTTAATATGTTTGTGTGATGCCCTTCATTTTTAATTTAATTTTTATTTATTTTTATGTAGTTGCATCCTTGTGTGGGTTTATACAGCACAATCACACATCATTTTCCCTTTTATGTTCAACAGAAATCATAAGACTTTAGGGTGAGTAAATGACAGAAGTCTTGCTGTTTTAATACACTACTCAGTTTCACTAGATGATGCTATTATACCATATATAACATTACTTGATCTTTACCCTCCCAGGCTCTAAGAATGTGTAGAAGCTTTTATCACAGATATTTCACTTTCTTCTCTGACTACAAAATTATAATCAATCTACAGGTACATCACTGGATTAGTTCCATTAACACTATTATTTGACTGTTATCTGACATTATTGTCATAGATGAGCAGCATAAAGGTGTGCTGATCCAACAGAAAGAAAGAAAGAAAGAAACAAAGGGCTACTTATAAAATAACACACAGCCCAGTGTCAGCCTTCAAAACTATTTCATATTGATATTCTCAGTTTAAGAATCACTGAACTACTGTATAGCTTAAAATGCAGTTGGGTCAAATTCTACAATTTTGCAATTAGACAGATATTTAAAAAAAAATTAAATACTGAATGTTGTAAGCTTTTTAAACAACAAGATAAAAAGGCAATACATTTTTATGTAAACAAGCTCAAAATTAAATGAAGAAATTAGAAAATATCCGTAAATATTTATCATTCTTTATTCCTTGTCATCTCAACACAATATCTCTGATCATTAATGCTGCTAAACATCTAAAATGCTTTAATCTTAAGAACAACGTTATGCATATCATCATAAGTTTGACAGAATCAGCAGAATTCATGTGTTCACCAGCAGTAGTGACAGAATTCTGTTATTCAGATGCAGCCTGGATGGGAAATAAATCAGTTCATGTAATCAGTTTACAAGTTTGAGATATTGCATGGAAGCTACAAACAGCAATAAAAAATTGATATAGCTTTTTTTTTAAACTATATTAATATAACGATTATCTGTGTCCACAGAGGACTGCAGTCTATGAATTTCACTATTTAATCATACTTTGTGTCTCTCAGCCTTGGAAAAAGACAATGCATTTTGTGAGTCTCTCACCCTTACACTGAAATCTTAAATAAGTGCATTTTCCTCTGCTAACCTACAAGTCTGAACCTGTGAGAAATTAACCTACAAAATATTAAATTTCCATTGTTTTTTATTGTTTTTATTTTATTTTATTGCTTATCTAATCAGTTGAATACAGAAAACTGAAGGAACATCCTAAGACTCACCTGTATGCAGTTACTCTCGACTTATATCCAGGAAATGTCCAGACTAATAGCGTGGAAAAATGAATAGAAGTAAAAGTGTATATGAAATAAGAAATCTTTTTAAATAAAAGCACTTTATTTTTAGGGAAAGTTTGCTTAAAACTTTTCAAGCATGTCTTTGACAGGCATATGCTATGATACCTTTCATTATAAAAGAAATGAAAATATCTAAAACACATTAAAACCACAGAAATTTTCTTAAAAAACAGTAAATTCTGAAAAAATATTAAATTAAAACAAATTAAATTCTAAAAAATACGGTATTTCAACCATTTAATCAAAAACCCATTGACTTCATGGCAATTGAACTGGAAGTGCTTATGCTTACTTGTTCCTGGGTTTTGGCCAACAATAATAAGTCATCCCCATGCACCAGTCTATAATAACTCTCTCACTCACTTCACTCACTCACTCACTCACTCACTCAATGAGATTAGAAGAATAAGAATAAGACCCCACCCTCCAAAACACATGAATGCATGAGTCTGCAAAGCATCAGGGGGGATGGCATCAGATAACTTCATGTTTCAAAGCACGCAACATTACAATAATACTGAATGTAAATAACTTAGTACAGCTCTGACTTGTTCCACCTGGCTGTTGCAGATTTTTATTATTTAGATCACTTGTTTATTCATTGCTATCAGGATGTAAAGAGAGTTTCAACCAGTATAACAAAAAGCGTTTATGAAAAACATTGCCTACTGTTATGTACAGACACAGAACGAAATGACCAGAAACGAGGTCAATTAAGCAGGTTAGTTTATTAGATGTTTTGGCAGGAAAACAATCGATAAAAAGGTAAATGACAAATTTTGAGATCTAAGATGGTGAGAATAAATGTTTATGGATAAATTTGAGTCTTTGTCTTAAAGATCTGGTTAAGTGTGCACACAAAAAAGCTAAGATGGGGGATACCGAGAAGACAGCTTGGAGTTTTTGCAGGATTGAACATAACTGAGACGGATGGAGAAAAACTTGGATGAGATAACTAGTAATCATGGTAAACCAGACCATCAAGCAGAAAAGCAGCATGCAAGTGGTCTGTTACATCCAACAAGTGCATATAATGAATGGGATGGGGGGCGGGGGTGCTCTACTTGTAGTGCTGGTGATGATGGTTGATCAGCATCAGGTGTGCATGGTTAAGTGCCAGAGAGGATGATGGGAAATGTAGTCTGTGATCTGAGCCTGGTTTCTCCCATTTCTGTCACCGATTGAGTTTTGGTTCCTTGCCACTGTCGCCTTTGGCTTGCTTAGGTGGGGACGCTTGACTGATTGCGCGGACACCATTGGAAGAGAGCTGAACTGGATGATGTCATCACTGAATCATCAATGAACTGACTTTAGCTGGGGGGGGTGACTCTTTATTATTGTCCTCTTACTTATTGACAAATAATTTTCCTGTTTGACATGATTGACAGTATTGTATAAAGCACTATACAAATAAAGGTGACTTGATTGTGATCAGTAGTCTGGTGAGTGTGACGGTCTGATTAGTGAGGGAGAGCCTGGTGGGATCGTGACACCTTCCCTATCTTTAGTTTATGATTTATTGCGATTTACTTGTTGTGAATTGATCATGGTAGTTGATTCATTTCTGTTCTGTGATACCATCTGAAGGAAGCAGCAACCGCAACCTGTCACACACAACATTAAAGAGCAGTAAAAAAATAATAATAAAAAAAAAAAAAAAACCCTGACCTGCATGATAAATTTTACATGCATTTCACGTTTGGTCAAAAATGGCATAAAAACAGTCAAAAATGTGAGCAATGTTTTCTCTACCTTGTTTACCAGTTTCCTAACTACACAGTGACATTAACAATTTTGAGAAATGCTGTTATGTTAAAGCAATTAATTTGATCCTTTTTAAGTTACATTTTAATAAATATATTTATTTTTACTCAGAGAATGAGGCAGAGGTTTGTCTTTTTGTCCCCACAGATATTAAGTGTTCCACTATTGTTATACAAAAAGTTAATTACACTCCCTATAGATGCTGTATCAATCAAAATGTGAATCAATAACATAATTCTTACAGTTAGGACCCCTTGTCTCCTGTTTCATCTGCCTTCTATCCAGTTCCATCACTCTTCTATCCAGGTCCATCGCTCTCCTATCCAGGTCCATCGCTCTTCTGTCCAGCTCTATCGCTCTCTCACTAGACTGTATGGTGAGACATTACATTAAAATTTGTTGCTCATGGATTCTTTTACATTAGCATTCATTCATACATTTAGAAAATCATGCTTTTATCCACTGTATGTGACTTACAGTGAACGCTAATCATTGTCATCCTGTCATATAGCTTTTGAAATACATCTCCATTTGTATAAATCATGCAACGCCAAGGCACTCAAGGATAAGTAAAATATAAAAAGCCTTTATTTCTTCATGACTATGTTATTAAGTTTAAAAGGTGGATTAGCTTTGTCAAATGTTTAAATTAAAAAATATATGTGACTTACACTTCCTCCCCCCATTTTCTTCTGGATGTTTTTTTGGGCCCAATCTGTAAATGTACAGCCAAATTACCAAGGACTGTGAACCACACTCATTAGGGTAGCTGTAAAATGCATTTGAAGAACGAATGAATGTGAACCTTCAAGAATCACAATATGAGCCTTTATGCTTTTGCGAAACCCTCATATCCCTTGTTGTATATGGAGCCCAGCATCAGCCCATCTGGGCCAACCCATGTGGGGCCACCATGGAAACTGAGCCCAGGTGCAACCACTTTGGGCCCCATGGGTGTGTTGGCTGGGTACGGTACAAAGGACACCTGGGCATTTGGAGATTTTCAATTCTGTAAAATAAAAATATAAGCGATAGCTTTTTTGTATCGGTTGGATGCATTTTAGTGATTCCATTTCCAATTCTGCTTATTGTTTCTGATTCGATTCCATTAAGGTTTAAAAAAAAAAAAAGTAAAAAAATAATAAGTCAAACATGTCACACATATTTATTCTGTTACTTTTTGCCAAACATTTCTCTGAAGCTGAAAACCGCGAACAAAAATCAGCAGCATATATACAAAATAAATTTTTTTAATCTGCATTTTCATTTTCAGTTTAATTTTACTATTATTTTAAATAAATAAAAATACAGTTTAGAATCAAAATTAGCATTTTTGCAGCTGCATTTTCTTGATTAACAGCATTAATAATTTTGGGCAGCAGCAGCTCAGGAGAAAGTCTGTTGAAAAAGTGTGAAAGTTTTCACAAATCGAGCTCGACCTAAATAGCCTGTCTTTTTTCCCCCTTCTCCCAAAACAGCTTATAAGCTACTACTGCTATTAAAATAGTTCAGTTTTTGTATGTAATGGCAAAGCGATTATATATTTCGTTTCGTTTTTTTATTAAGTTAATTACAAAAACCTTTGGAGCATATTTTGGTCGTTAAATTTAAGTTTTGGTTTTTTAAAGTAAAGTCCAAGCTATAGCCTATCATAATGTTTAGGTTATAATAGGCTATTATAAATCTGGTTGGTTTGTATTGGTGACATAATATGCATGCGTGCTGCCCGTGAGACTTGCACTTGGACCATAGTGCGGCCCATTGGAAAAAAAAATTGAGAACCACTGAGTTAAGGGATCAAGAAAGGGTTAACTGACAAAAGCTATAGGATCTACTGTGAAAACTTTCGCAAATCAGAATATTGAAGCCAAGTACTCAAGGAAACTTTATTGTCAAACAAGTGTACAAGTGTATATGTGTATAAGCTCATTTACCTAATGAACTGAAAACCGTTATTCACTGGAACTGCACGTAGGCCTATGACTTATTATACAAACAACGGGGGGCAGAGCAAAGAGAAACACTGCCCACGCGATAAAATACGATTGTGAAAGTGTTCTAATTGGTAATAGACGTTAAACATGACATGCCTTTCTTTCACATTCCATACTAGCGGACTTATGGGGTTTACGGACAAGAGCTTTGCTGTGAAAAAAATTACAGATCAAACTGGTGAAGATGACACCGGTTTCATTCCTCTAAGTGTCCAACGTTTGGAGCTATAGGCATTATAAAATTAAGAGTCGCTACGAAAAAAAAAAACAATACACAAACCATAAAGAATGATGTACCTTAATTCACAAACCATTAATAACTATATTCGGTATTATTTGCATATCTATGACAGCGCACTGCTTATTTATAGCCAAAACAAATCTGAATATCAAACCGTAAACTATCTTTACTGCGGTCCTAGACTATGGTTATCAGCATTTAAAAATTAAATCTGCCATTGTTGCATTGTTGCTTTACTAATGAGAAAATAATTGTAAAAAATAGGAAAATAACAACATTAAAGAATACTTCAAAAATGTTAATTTCATCAGTGTGTAATGCAGGGTGCCTGTATGAATGTACTATTGCGGTGTTGTTGTAAAAAATGTATGAAGCAACCAAAAGCAAAATGGGGGGAAATCAAAACAGTACCAAAGATAATCCAGAAACGAAACAAACAAAGAAAGAAAACTTGGACAACCTCCAACCCAAACCCCCCCAAATTAACTCATCCAGCAGTCTCTTTTAAAAGGAGCGCCCCAGCCACAATGACAGGTGCAGTCAATGAATCGCCCATTAAGTTAAGTCGTATGCGGGGCAATCAATGAACGTGCAGGGACCATCACACCCCTCCCCATAAGTGAAAGTGACATGACATACAGCCAAGTATGGTGACCCATACTCAAAATTCGTGCTCTGCATTTAAACCCATCCAAAGTTCACACACATACACCGTGAACACACACCCGGAGCAGTGGGCATCATTTACGCCCGGGGAGCAGTTGTGGGTTTGGTGCCTTGCTCAAGGGCACCTCAGTCGTGGTATTGCCGGCCCGAGACTCGAACCCACAACCTTAGGGTTAGGATCAAAACTAAACACCAATAAATCTAAAATAATACCATCCACAGTAATTGAAAATAAACAAAACATTAATATATATAAGCTAAATTTACAAATCACACACAATTTAACTAGACACAGGGTGTTCGTCTCACAAAAAAGTAAAGATATAAACTATTCCAAAAGTTTTTAGTCTTTACCATAGACTGTATAAAAACATGGACGTAGTGTCCGTGACGTCACCCATAGATTCCTGAAGAGTGTTTTTGAAGCTCATCTTGGCAGCGCGTCAAGTGTGCAGAGCAGGCCATCGTGATCTTGGCAGCGCATTACTCTCCCGGATAATAAAACCGTTCAATAAAAGGCGGGAGCTGGTTGCTGAAGCCACGCCCACCTAGCTCGACGGCATTGTCAGCAGCGGCAATCCACCTGTCACTCAAGTGGCCACGCCCTTAATTATGCAGAACTTTAAGGCTTAATATAATTTAAATGGATGAGTTATAAAAAAATTCACTCCCTCACAGTTGTCACGGAGGGCAAAATTAGCTATATAGACCAAAATCATTTTTTGAACCAGGCTGTGAACATGTTTTTTTCTGCTGTAAAGTTGGGCATTTTAACATGGAGAGTCAAAGAGACCGACACACTTCCGCATCCACCCCAAACATTCAAAAAAAAAAATTACAGTTTCAGTCACTTCCTTGTTGGCTTCACGAGAGAGAGCGAGAGGTTGCCGCTTGGTCTTCACACATTGAAAAAATAAATGAACCATTTCATCCTCAATCCCACAAAAGGAGCATGAACTGTCAACATCCATATATTTTGCCACAGTATTATTTACAGGATATATTTTATGAAGGATCTTGAAATGATCTTTTATTTTACTGATAATGCAGTACTTGTGAGGTAACAACCAGGCTTCTTTCCAGTCTAATGACTCAACAACAGATGCCCAGAACAGTTTGCCCTTAGTAATATATATATTTTTTTTTTTACCCCAGTTTTTGTTAAATAAACTAATTCTATCTAATGACAAATCAGGTTCTTTGTTGACACTCTTACTAAAACTTAAATTGCATTTTATAAGCAGAGTTAGACCGGAAGGAACCGCTTTAAGCACTGCATTATATTCTTTAAATGGTAAGGAAAATTATAAACAGACATAAATTGTTCATAAGACAAAAAGTTACAATATTTATCAAAAACTGAAAGAATTCCAATTATATTTAAACCACGTAGAGAGAAAGACAGATTTATTCCAAAGCATAAAGGTTTTATGCAGTGAAAAATTGTGGTGGGGGTATCTAAAGAAGAAAGAAGAACCTACTGATGAAATTTAGACAGTGCAAACGTTAAAACATCATTCAAGAAAAAAAATATCAACACAAAAAACACCTTTAATAATAAAAAAGATTAAATAAATCAAAATCATAACCTACTTTTAGTTATTTAAAATAATTACAAACAAAATACCCAAAAAATATAAAACAACAAAACTCTAACCTTACATTATCCGCTGATCTTAGATGACGTAACTGTAGTGGGCGGTGCTTGCTCGCTCCGGGCGTGTCGTGCGCGAGCCCGTTGTGGGCGGATTACGTCAGTTACAGTCACGGACACCGATCGGAGGAGAACAGATGAGGGTATGTTAGAATATTACCCAAATGAAGCGTTATATCTTCACATTTATTCCTAAATCTCTCACTCCAGTCGATATAATGAATTAAATTGATATTTGTTGGTGTTACTGTTAAATATGAGGCTCAGTGACAGCTGTGACTCCTGTAGCCTATGCTAATTAGCTTAGCATGCTGTCAGCTCATCTTTTTTGACTGAATTACTGAGACGATATTAATAGCTTTTCGGTTTTTTTAATGTGTTACAAAGGCAATATGATAATGCTGATATGTTGATGGTCTCCCCGATCAGTGTCATTGCTCAAATGATGTACCGGTAATCATGCTAATGCTATTGAACCAGCCTCAGAGTTTATCAACTCTTTCGTAAAAACAAAAAACAAAACAAACAAACAAACAAGCAAGCAAACAAAAAAAATATATATATATATATATATATATATATATATATATATATATAAAAAAAAAATATATATATATATATATATATAAGAGTTGATATATATATATATATATATATATATATATATATATATATATATATATATATAATATATGTAAACTTATACACCCATAAGTTAAGTAATGAAAAATAATATATATATATATGAAATTAACTTGTGTGATTTATGAACGGTTTTGAAATATTTTTGGTTTAATCAGTAAGATCTTCTCTAGAGATGACATTAATGTTAACTGTTTAAAGCCGAAAAAGTTCGTAAAGAGTGCAAAATAATTACTAAATGAAATATCATATTATTTTAGTTTATCATATATCATATTACTGAATAATATCAGTCGTTTTAACAATGTTATAAAGTATCTATTACTCTTTTTATTAAAATTGTCACAATTTTCAGATGTTGGGAATTGGGAAAGAAGAGTAAAATTGCTTCACTTTTATGAAATTTGAATCAAAAAAATAAATAAAAGGATCAGTTTTGATGAGTTTGTGTGTTGTGTTATCAGGTGTCCTGCTGAAGCCGTGATGATGCTGTCGCGTCTCTTCAGGCTCCACGGCCTGTTCGTCGCCTCTCATCCGTGGGAGGTGATCGTGGGAACGGTTGCCGTGACGATGTGTCTGATGTCCATTGCTACCAATGACCAGATCTATGGCTGGAACCATCAGTATCCCGAGGTACAGGAGGTACAGGGGTCAAACTCAGCCTGTTTATTCAGAAACTGCTCTTGGAGATCTCTGTTTGTTCCTCTTTGCTTTCTATATTTACACACAAGGTTTACGGCTTGGTTCCTGTTTGAACTGTTTTATTACTTACTGAAGTCTTGCTCAGGTTGCTAAGTTTGCTGTGAACTGTTCGATCGGGAATCACGATCTTTACAGAAGCTTAACATACAAGTTATATTACATAAAAACAAATATTAACATGCAGATATTTTTGTTACGCATTTTTAGAAAATTGTAAGCGGCGAGATGATCATTTTAACCATTACGAGGTGCGTAGCCATCGTTTACATCTACATCCAGTTCAAACACCTCCGTCAGCTCGGCTCCAAATACATACTGGGTGAGTGTCTTTCTCTGAAACCTGTTTACTTCCGTAATGTGACATATTTATCTGAGTGAAACTGGATATTTAAGGATAATTTTTTTTTAAGACGATTGAATTTTTAGAACTTGATTAAATGGTGAAATATGTTTTATATGACAAATGGTTGAAAAATATACGGCTTAATGAAATATTATGGAAAATGCATTGATGTAGTGTTCACAGTTAAGGATAAGGAACATGAATTTTGATTTTAAATGTACAATTTTGCCTCTCATCCTAACCGTTCATATTATAATGTTGTATTTATTGTGTTTTGTGTGTTTTGTGTCCAGGTATCGCTGGTCTGTTCACCATCTTCTCCAGCTTTGTGTTCAGCACTGTGGTCGTTCACTTCCTGGGCAAAGAGCTCACAGGACTGAAGTATGAATCTCATCTGCTGCTCATATTCATGTGCTGTGTGTGTTGTGTTTGTCTCTGAACGGTCTCCTCATGTTCCCGCAGCGAGGCGCTGCCGTTCTTCCTGTTGCTGATCGATCTGTCTAAAGCCTGCACACTGGCCAAGTTCGCTCTCAGCTCAAACTCACAGGTACAAAAATACGATTTTACTGGTAATATTAAATTAGAAAGAATCATAAATATTGCATTTTGTTTTTCATGTCGTTTTTTTGAGTCCAACAATCCTTGTTGAGTGTTTACAGTCGGTTTGTTTTGATTTTTTTATATATATAAAAAATGTAATTTTAGTCCATTTAAAGGATTTCTTTTAATTAGTGATTATTTAAATGAAAAGTGGTTGATTTAAATAAATAGTTTGAGTAATTATAATGCAAATCATTGGTTTGTTTGCATCATCACTGAAATGAACATTATACAAAATGAACAAAAAATACTTAAAAAATTGTTAAATTAATTTTGTTGCATGAAATAAAATATAAAAAAACCTATTTCTTAACTTTAGTTTAAACTCAAAACTCAAGTAATTATTTTTTATATATGCTTCTTTTTTATTTATGGACATATGAATAAAAATTACTTACTTTAAAATGAAATTGGGAATGTACAAATAAAAACAAATACAAGTGAAAACTGTAACAGTTAAAAAAAATTAAAATGAATTTTGTTGCATGAAATCATTTCTTAACTTTAGTTTAAACCCAAAACTCAAGTAATTATTTGGGAATGTACAAATAAAAACACATACATTAATTTATGGACATAAAAAAATGATTAAAACTTACTTTAAATACTTTAAAATGAAATTGGGAATGTACAAATAAAAACAAATTCAAAATACAAGTGAAAACTAACAGTTTCTTGATACTAAAATATCACTGGTTGTGATATAAATGCAAATAATGACGGGTCATGTGACCCACAGGAGGAGGTCAGAGAGAATATCGCTCAAGGCATGGCCATCCTGGGACCCACGTTCACTCTGGACGCAGTGGTGGAGTGTCTGGTCATCGGTGTGGGCACTGTGTCTGGTCAGTCACAGAAGTGTCTCTCATTCTCTCTTTATTTATTTCCTTGACAAAGCTAAGGAGGGTTACCATAGTCTGGATAAAAGGGGGATTTTTCTCACCAAATTGTGATTTCTGGGTATGGAGAATCTTGCTTCAAACATCCAGTTTATCCAGCTCTCATGATAACTTCCTGTTGTTATCCCAGGTGTGCGTCAGCTGGAGATCATGTGCGGTTTCGGCTGCATGTCGGTTCTGGCCAATTACTTTGTGTTCATGACCTTCTTCCCCGCCTGTGTGTCGCTGGTGTTAGAGGTGAGTGTGTGTGTTTGTAAGGTGTCCTGTGTAACATATAAACCCAGATGTGAGTGAACACTGACCCCGGTCCCTCGTCCAGCTGTCCCGTGAGAGCCGTGAGGGGCGGCCCATCTGGCAGCTCAGCCATTTCGCTCGTGTTCTGGAGGAAGAGGAGGGAAACAAACCAAACCCCGTCACTCAGAAAGTCAAAATGATCATGGTGCGTTTAGGAAACAGCAGTTTACAATAATGTCATACACTATTATTCATCAAGGATGCATTCAATTAATCAAAAGTGCCAGTAAAGACATTGATAATGTTAAAATTTTAAGTGTTCTGGTTTGCGTTTGCTTCAGTCTTTGGGTCTGGCGGTGGTTCACGCTCACCGTCGACTCGTGACCGAATCTCAGACGCACATCATGAGCAGTTCAGACGTGGTTCTGCCCGCGCCAGACATGGAGTCCGACAGAAGCATGTCCAGGTATGAGCTGAGAAACACACGGATGATTTCACGTTCATGCACAAAGTTTTGTAATAATCTCTTCTCTCTCTCAGTGTGGATCTGGAGCAGGTCATCACACTCTCTCTCGCTCTGTTACTGGCGGCCAAGTACGTGTTTTTCGAGCAGGCCGAAACGGAATCCTCCCTGTCAATCAAATCTCCTGTGGCCACGCCCAACTGCTCCCTGACCAATAGGAGAGGAGGAGAGCAGCGCTGTCAGAGGGAGTCGGCCCCGCCCAAAGCCCTGAGGGGGGTCCCTATGAATAAAAGTGAAGGAGAGCCGCCTGATCCGTCAGATGAGCTCCAGTCTCACCAGCGCCGCCCTGTGGACGAATGTCGTAATTCATCAGTCACACTCATTCCAATTGGTCATTCAATCAATCATTTATTCCCACCTTTTCTCTCATTTAATTCTCACATTCTATCACTTATAATGCTGGTTTCTCGTGTTTGTTCTTCCATTTATTTGTTTCTTTTGTCACTTGTTTCTTTCATTACATTTTTTTTTTAAATTGTTTTTCATCTTTTCTCTCTTTAATTGCTTTGTTAATCTATTTGTTTTGCACATTCATTCTTTGCTTCTTGTTTTTCGATCTTTTGATCACTATTTCTGTTTTTTTTTCACCTATACTTTTAATTTTACTTTACTTTTGTTTGTTTGTTCGTTGTTTTGATTTCTGTTGTTTATTATTTTTTTAGTTTGATCGTTTGTTCTTTGTTTTGGGTTCTGATGTTTATTAATTTGTTCTTCAGTTTGTTCTTTTTTTTGTTGTTGTTTATTTCCTTTCGTCTTTTCTCCTTTTAATGATTTATTCATTTTTTGTGTTTTCTTTTGCACATTCTTTTTCATGCTCTTTCTTTCTTTTTTTTCTCTTTCATGCTTCGTTCTTTCTCTTTCTTTGTCTGTTGTTCTTTCTTTCTTTCTTTCTTTCTTTCTTTTTTCTTTTGTTTTTTAAATATTTTATTATATCTGAGTTTGTCTGTTGTTTCATGTTTTTTCCCTTTTGTTAATTTGTTCTGAATGGTTTATTAGTTTTTCATTGGATCATTCATTATTTATTTGGGTTTATTCATATTTTTATTTTCTTTTATGATTTATAAATTTCTTCCTTCCTTCCTTTGACGAATGTCTTTTGATTCGTAAAGACCCTGCCATCATTAATCAGTAATTAACCAAACTTCATGTGATTTGCATGATCTCTTTCTCTTCTTTCAGAGAGGAGCTCGTTGCCTGACTAACGCCGAGGTGATGGCATTAGTGGAGTGCAGGGGCATTCTGGGATACCGTTTGGAGGCGGTGATGGAGAATCCCGAGAGAGGAGTGGCCATACGCAGAGAAATGCTGTCCGCCAAACTCCCGGCGGCGTCTGCGCTGGAGAAGCTGCCCTACAGACACTACGACTACTCTCAGGTGGGGCTCTCGATCGGCTGCGCTGGAGATCCACGTGTGTGAGGGATGTTTAACGGTGTTTCCTTGTTCTCAGGTGTTTGGCACCAACTGTGAGAATGTGATTGGCTATGTACCTGTGCCAGTGGGCGTGGCCGGACCGCTCCTGTTGGACGGGAGAGAGTTCCACGTCCCCATGGCAACCACAGAAGGCTGTTTGGTGGCCAGCACTAACCGAGGATGCCGAGCCGTCACAGTGAGTCACGTGGCTGTCATTTTATAAAGATTAATAATAAATGAAAGATCTATATTATTCTTTCTGCTTCGTTTAATTTCATTTTCTGTCAATGCTTCACTAGTTTGTTGCTTTTGATTTATTCTTTTGTTCATTCATTGTTTTGTTTTGTTTATTAGTTTGTTAATTTGATCAATCATTCTTGGTGTTGGTTTCTGATTTGTTAGATTTTTTTATTTATTGCTTGGTGTTTTTCCTATTTTTCGCTCTCTTTTTTTTTTTTTTACTTTTGCATGTTCATTTGTTTCATGTTTCTTTCTCTTGATCTTGTTTGTTTTTTCCTGTCAACTTTCACTTTTTCTTTCCTTCTTTTGATTTATTAATTTTCTTTGTTTTTATTTCTGTTGTTTATTAATTTCAAGTTCATTTGATCATTCATTATTCATTTTAATGATATTTCATTTTTTTTTTATTCTTCCAGTGGTTTCTTTTCCTCCATTTGTTCATTTATTCTTTCATTGTTGTTTTCCTCTTATTTCTTTTGTGCATTTTGTTAATTTTTTGGTTCTTTTCCTTTCGTTTGATCTTTTGTTCAATATTTCTGCTATTTTTTATTTGTTCCTTCCTTCATTTGATTTATTCATTATTGTTATTTTTTATTTTGATTTCGATTTAATTAGTTTGTTTGATAATTATTTATTTTTGTTTGTTGTTTATTAAATTGTTCTTCCATTTATTCTTTCTTTCATTGTATTTTTCCTTACATTTGTTCATTGTCTTTCCTCTCTTCTCTCTCTTTCTTCGATTGTTTTGCTAATGCTCGTTTATTGTCTCTGTGTCATGGTTTCTCTCTGGTGTGTGTGTGTGTGTGTGTGTGTGTAGCTGTCGGGTGGCGTGAGCAGTCGTGTTCTGGCGGATGGAATGACTCGAGGGCCGGTGGTTCAGATGCCGTCGGCGTGTCGTGCAGCGGAGGTCAAGGGCTGGCTGGAGACTTCAGAGGGGTTCAGTGCCGTCAAACAGGCCTTCGATCACACCAGCAGGTCAGAGGGCAAAGCTCACAGACAGAATAAACCCTGTACAGCAGTGCTGTGGGATAGTTTCCAGTGCTCAGGTCATCTCTGAAGTAACAGTGTGTGTGTGTGTGTGTGTTTCAGGTTTGCTCGTCTGGACCGGCTGCAGGTCAGTTTGGCCGGGAGGAACCTGTACATCCGCTTCCAGTCTCAGACCGGAGACGCCATGGGTATGAACATGCTGTCAAAGGTGTGTGTGATGAATGCCTCTCATGTCACAGCAGATGTATGGGTCACAGAGCACCTGACCTTCAGGCCTGAACCCTTTACTCCAAAACTGCCTTCAATAGATGTCCCTGCTCTGCTTTACATGCATCACTATATTAAAATACACACCTTTACCAATATATGTGCATGACACAAAAATTATGAAACGTCTATAAACACAATCGAATAACTGCCCTAAATATAACTTTTATATTCTACTATAATTTTTCAGTTTGAGTTCAGTCTGATATATGATTTATGTACATTTATTTTTCTTTAGCAGTCTGTTTCATGGTAAAATAAGACAATACAAATATTATTAGTTTCTGTTTATATATGTAGTATAAGTATTATTCAGTTTATAGTATAATAGTATATTTAATATTAATATTAAAATCTATATTTTTATTGACAATATTACACATTATTTATTTTTTTATTTCCTAAATGTCTAATAAGCATACAAATTATTCAGTTGTTTATTTATTTTTCATTATTATATTGAAACAAGATAATAATAATAATAATAATACAAATATTAAATTAAATTTCAATTATTATAATTATTTCATAATTTGTTCAATTATTATTTTATATAAAAAAAAAGTTTAATCAATAGAGTGCTGCCCTACAAGATTCCCCACTGATTATTTCAATCTAAAATACAGCGACCAAAAATCTGTGATCAAATGTGATGTGATTTTTTCCTGTAAGTATTTGGAGTGATGTGGTTGATGCATGTGTGACGGTAGGGTTTAGAGTCACGCTGGTTGTGTGTGTCTGTAGGGAACAGAGCAGGCTCTCAGCAGACTTCAGGAGCGTTATCCTGACATGCGTCTGCTAGCCGTCAGCGGGAACTACTGCACTGATAAAAAACCCGCCGCTGTCAACTGGATCCACGGCAGAGGGAAGTCCACCGTGTGTGAAGCCGTCGTACCGGCACGAGTCGTCCGAGAGGTCAGACTGCTTTAAGAGCTCAGTTGTTCTTCCTTTAGGGGGCGTCAGAGAGCCAAATCCTCTCAAGTGCCTCTAGTATAATCTCCTGAATTCCAAACATTAAGGTCAGCTGAATTAAGATTGAAAGCAGCTCCTGTGTGCTTGTGTTTGCAGGTGTTGAAGAGCAGCACAGCGGCTCTGGTGGAGCTGAACATCAGTAAGAATCTGGTCGGTTCAGCGATGGCCGGAAGCATCGGGGGATTCAACGCTCATGCGGCAAACGTCGTAGCGGCCATTTATATCGCCTGCGGACAGGTGTGTGTGTGTGTGTGTGTGTGTGTGTGTGTGTGTGTGTGACCTACAGCCGCAAACATGACATCTGAACTCTGCTTTATTAACATCACATACATATTACTGCACATATTGTGCACCCACTGCATATATATTATATATATAAATATTATATATATATATATATTATATTAATTTTATATATGTGTGTGTGTGCGCGTGTGTGTGTGTGTACACATACACAAACATTTTAAATAAATACATTAATAATAATTTTATATATTAAAAATATATTATGTTTATATAATTAAATCAGGGTTATTTTAGTTAACTAAAACCATAAAAAAAAAAAAAAGTTTTCATTACTTGAAATAAATGTAAGTTATTTTGTTCTATTATTTGAATTATTTAAGCTAGTTGGCAAGGCAGCATTTCTTATTTTTAGAAAAGTTTACCTTGAAGTACTAAAATAACTATATAAATTAAAAATAAAAATTAAAAACTATATCAACATATTTAAAAACACTAATAAAAATTAGAAAAACACAAAATGTTACGTTTTGAGATTCTCATCCTCTGTGTTGGTATTGTTTTTACAGGTTATAATATATACATTTAAAAATATATTTTATATTAATATGCTTTATATATATTTCTTACTATTTTTATATATTATATAAAAGTGTAATATATATAATAAATACTCTAGTAAATTTATCTTTGTGTTTGTGTGCAGGATCCGGCGCAGACGGTGGGCAGCAGTAACTGTATTACTCTGATGGAGTGTGTCGGGACGGATGGAGACGATCTGTACGTGTCCTGCACGATGCCGTCATTAGAGCTGGGAACTGTGGGAGGAGGAACCGGTCTGCCTGCACAACACGCCACACAAAAACAAACACACACACACACACACACACACACACACACAGCACAGGGCTGTGGATGAGCTAAACGCTGTGCTGTGTGTTGATCAGATGTTGGGTGTTCACGGCTCCAGTGATCAGTGTCCCGGTGAGAACTCGCGGACGCTGGCGAGGATCGTCTGTGCCACGGTTCTGGCCGGAGAGCTCTCTCTGATGGCTGCTCTCACCGCCGGACACCTCGTCAAGAGTCACATGACTCACAACAGGTACAACACACACCTGCATCTGTCACAGCGCTTCTCAGCTCTCTCCTGATCCCTGATCAAACTCTGGTCCCTGTAACTCTAGTTTTCATAAAGTTATTTCTAGAAACACAAATTACTTTTATTTCTTTTTTTATATACTATATATTGGTTACCATCAAAGTTATCTTTTTAATTAATAAGTCTCATATCAGAAACAAGATTTATTTTTAAATACAAAATAATATATGTATATATAAAATATTGAATAAATTAAAAATTGTTTTTTTTACCCCTAATTGTCTAATACATTGCTATTCAACTTTATAGTGTGTAAAAAAATACATATATATATATATATCACATGATTTTACATTCTTTTCAGATTGCCTAATATTACAAATATTATTTACATAATATTGATGTTTGAAGATTTTAATAACAATACCTATCAAATAACATAAATGTTTTAATATTAATTATAAACCATCAATCAAAAACAATAATTTTATACATAAAAATTAAAAATCTGAACTAATATAGTAAACACAAAATCGTATAAATATTTCATTTTCTTTCCAAATTGCCTAGTAATATTACAAATATTAAAAATTATTCAGTTTATAGAATATTTTATATATATATATACATAATTTTACATTTTCTTTCCAAATTGCCTAGTAATATTACAAATATTAATGCTATCTACAAATATAATTATATATATATTATATATATTATAATATATATTATTTATTCCAGATAGCTATATATATATATATATATATGAATTACTTACAGTATGATATTTAATTATACTGTTTTGTTTAGATACTGAAGTGCTTTTACTCTATCTAACAGGTCAAAAGCCAATCTTAGAGAAACTGAACTGCAGCCGAAGGAAGCTTCATGAAGCAGAGAGAACTCTGGGAAATGGAGTCTTTGTGGTTCTCATGTTTATTCTCAGGGCGTCTGAAGACACGGATGTCTGGAGGAGTTCTCTTCCGTGAAGCAGCTGGGAAATGCTAATGCTTGAGGTTTTGTAAGGCGACTGCACGAGTAAATGAGTGAGAAGCTCCTGCATTTGAAGCTTGATCGCTGCACGTTTCACTGAATCTGTGTCCGTTTAGTCTCGCACTAAAATCCCAAAAAAAGATTTGCCAAAACCTGGTACTAGCTAAAGTCAAAACACAGCAAAGTTTTTATCGCTTGATGGTAAAAATGCTGAGAATTCCAGAAAATGGCACACCGGCGGACAGTTTCTAGACTAAATCATGATCTCAGATCAGAGTTTGATGGGGATTTAGCGGTTTTGATCCTCAGGTTATGAATGAATGTATTTAATTCATGTGTTCAGTTAATCATGCCAAACTCACTGTGACAAACTTATAAAACGAGGTGCACCTACAGTAAATCTGAGTTTATGAATCTGAGTGTGAGTGTGGATGTTTGCACTAGTTGTATTGTATGTGTTACTAAAGAACCGGGTCTGATTGTGTCACGTTTCTGTTGCCACTGTATGAATTCATGACTAAAGTGCTTCAGCTTTTCTCAACAGAAGCAAATCCTTTCACTTTCTGATGGCAAGAAAGTGCTGATGAAGCCATATCTGTGTCTTTTAAACTTGCTTATTTCCTGCTAAACCACTGATCAGATGAGCATATTTTTAAATTGTCAGTATTTTTGTTGAACTCTTAAATGGATTAAACTAGACAAATAAACATTAACAGAGTATCAGCTGCATTCTGTGTGCAAAAGATTATTTTTTTAACAAGAATAGCAGAATTCAATTTGATCTAACTCAATGCACAGCTTGTTCATTTCTATTAATGACAAAGTCATGTGATTTCATTAAACAAGTCTCACTCGATCACAAAAACACTTTTTAATATTAACAAAAGCATATCATGAAAATATAATGATTCATTAATAATCCACTATTTAACCACTTTTATTCTTAAACATGCAGAACTTTGGCTATCTTATCACATAAATCACTATAAAATATTAATAATAGTAAGAAGGACTTTTATGCTGAAACATGCAGAACGTTTTAACGGTACAAAGACTTTTTGTATATCAAAAGACCAAGAAAATGTGATTTTTCATGTCATGATGCATTTAAAATCGGCAGTTTTATACAAGTATGCAACGCAGAATGGGGCGGGGCTATACATATCGCTCCGCCCACAACGTATTTCATTGGTTATAATAAAAGACCTCAAAAATATAACTCATTAACATTTACCATTTACATGTTTAACAACCAATGAAATATTACAAATAAGCACATGTATTATAAATCAATAATAAAGAGTAGACTTTAAACAATATCTGAATAATATCTTGAGGTTGAATGTAAAAGATGAATTATTTGTGGTTTTCTAAAACTCCTGAATAATACAGTATGCATCAAGTACACAAAGAAATGCAGGAGTCAGGGATGCAGGAAGATGTCAATCATTTTATTCTTCTCTACACAGGGCCAGGTGCCGCCCTCTATTCACAGTTCATGTTCATCCTGACACCTTTAGTGTGACACTTCATTATGTACACAAAACATCTGAACCCCAATGACATTACATTCAGTGCAAATGCAACTAATAACACACTAGACTATTAGACGGCAGAACGCCTCTCCTGATTGGCTGTTCCCACCGAAAACCCCTCCGATTAGCAAGCGGTCACCTCGGTGCGTAAATCAAACACACTCTTATCAACACATTCACACTCACGTTTTCACACTCGTACATTCGTACATTCGTTTTAGAAATCTCATCTGGTGGAAACGTTACCGTAAATACAGCGTCTTTAACAGTCTATCACGGGAACAGATTGACCAATGGAAATGTTCAGCAAAAAATCTAAAAGCTCTTGTTTTGCAAATTAAATTTTTTACACATTCTAAAATCACCAATACAAATCATTGAAAAATCAAAAAAACAGGAATACATTCATTTTATAAACAAAAATAAATTAAAATTTAAAATTTTTTTAATCAAAAAAAAAAACATTTAGCAAATTTTTTTTTTTTTCAGAAAAAATAAAATAAAAATTAATTAAAATGGAAAACAACAACTTTATTTTTACCCCACTGACAGATATTGTTTTCTTGTTTTAAGCATAAGCTTAGTTTTGATCCAGTCATTTTATTTACTGCAGATGCAAAATTAATGCAAAAAAAAAAAAAAAATCAGAAAATTAAATTAGAATTAAAACAATAATATTTGGCAGTGGGCTAGAAAAAAAAAAAAAAAAAAAAAAAAAAAAAAGTATTTTAAAAATAAAAAAAAAGTTTTTTTTTTTTATTTACCCATTGTTTATATATATATATATATATATTTTAAGCATAAACTAATTTATTTATATATATATATATATATATATGTGTGTGTGTGTGTGTGTGTGTGTGTGTGTGTGTGTGTGTGTCATTTTATTTTATACTGTAGATGAAAAATGGCAAAACTTTTCTAAAAATAGATCAAAATTAAGTGAAATTATGCTTGAAAACAACAAATTTTTTTATATTATAAGCATAATATAATTTTCACATTTTTTTTCAGACTTAATATCTTAATTCATTATATTAACTGTAGATGCAAATTGTCTGAAAACATTTTCTTGTAAATGTATAAAAATGAAGTGAATTAATGCTTGTATCTTGTATCATTAAATAATAATTATATATATATTACTGAAAAAAAAACAATACAAATATACTAAGAACTTCATATTTTACCAGCTTATGCCTTTTAAGATTGTTTACTAATGCTTGAGATTTAAATGTTCACTTTGGAAGATTAAACTCAATCAAGAAAAAATAAATAAATGCAACTAATTCTACCTGATCTATAAATACACACGAGCTACGCCCCAAACTGAAACCGCATCTCCCAATTGGACAGAGAATTTGATTGGTGTCAAGACTCTTTTCTGACAGCACATTCTAAAATGAGGTAAGAAATCAATATGAAATGATCTTTGTATAAACACTAAAGGACGCCAGGTTGGTGTGTGGCTGTAGTTTGGGCGGTACGATCAGCAAGATCAATAATGAGGCACTTTTCTAGAAATGTTTGAGTCTGTACACACCTCTCAGTCTCTCACACACACACACACACACACACTAAGGCATATGGAGTTCGATTAGTCCGGTAAAAGCATCGACTTGACGATCTGAAGCAATAATGAAATTATATACAAATAATCTGCACGCAACGTTCATCTGACGTATTAAAAATTTCTGCCGGTTACGATGGATCTGGAATTGTGCTACAGTTTATCAGCTGCTGTGACACGGATATAATTAAAGCGTCTCCTCGTCAGCGGCAGATGCTGCGCTTCATAAAAGAGACGGCCAACATCGAGACGAAAGGCAGGTTCACAAACATGCCTTTGATTTCCCCAAACAGCCATTATACGAGGACGATGAAAGCAAAGCTGAAATGTTTGTTCAAACGTGTGTTCAGCTTCAAAACTCTCTGTTATATATATAAACTTGCCATCTCATTTACTTACATACATACATATATATTCATATCAATGTAAATCTTAGCCAGAAAACATGGGACAGACTTTGAGGTTCGGCATCTCTAGTCCTCTGTCTGTGTGAGCTAGTGTGGCGCTACAGAACAGCATCAAGCGTCTACCGATTGGCTGCCGCCGGGCTTCCTGTGACTTCCTGTGGCAGCGGATTCAGAACAGTCTGGAGAAGGGACGCGTTGAGTCTTCTGTGTCACTAGAGGGCGCTGTAGCTAAAGGAGTGTTTTTGGACCAGAGGCGCTCATGCACACCCACGGCAAAACTGGGGAACTGCAAAGAACAATAATAAAAATTAATTTCAGAATTATGATAATAATGCAGTAAGCATTTAACATATATAGCAAAATTAACAACAATAATAATAATTGTAATAAATATGAAAACTAATTAAAAAAACTAATACAAATAATAGTAGTAAAAATTATATTATATATCAAATAATAATATATATTATTAAATATATAAATAGTTGAAAAAATTGCAATCATACAATAATGATTAAATATATAATAACATTTATAACATACGTAAAAATATATAATACTAAAATAATAATACAAATAAATAAAATAGTAATAGTAATATAACATAACGTAAAAATTTATAATACTAAAATAATAATAAAAAATAAATAAAATAATAATAGTAATATAAAAACATAATAACATACATAAAAATATATAATACTAAAATAATAATAAAAATAAAATAGTAATATTAATATAAAAACATAACATACGTAGAGATATCTAATACAATACTAAAAAAAAATAAATTTAAATAAAATAGTAATAGTAATAATTATTAAATATAATAACTATTAAAACACAATATTATTAAATATATAACATAACTATTAAAATGCATAAAAATGTTATAATAATAATAATAATAAAATGATATCAATAGTAATAATAATACTGTATTACTATTAAATATATAAGAACATAAATCGTAAAATTCATAATAACAACAATGTAATAAATAAATAAAAAATATAACCAAAAATAATAAGGTTATATTTAAAAAAAAAAAAAAAATGCAAAAGTCTGGCTAATGTTTTTCAGTACTGCTGTCACTACGATCATACAAACTCTGAAGGTCATCAGATGTAGTTTGGGTCACCTGGTGCTCAGAAGAGGATGGGCTTTCCGGCTGTTTTCTCCTGGACGTATGAAGTGAAGCGCTTGAGGAATTTGGGATATTCTCTTTTCGCGACGGCCCTCAGGACAGACGCAGGAGCCCAGCCGCCAGGATTCACTGCAACCACAACAAACAAACTCATTTAAATATTCATATATTAAATATTCATATATTTGCATCTTAGCTATTTCATGAAGATTATAGGTGAGCGGTTTCTCTAACCGTTGGCCACGTATGTGATTTTGCACAGAATGTTGTCTCTGCTGATCTCTTTGTCTCCCTCCGGTGGACTGACCAGCGTCTGGCAGATCATCGCAACGTTGATTTTAGCACGAACGCATCTGTTGTTTGGCTACACCACGACAAAAACAATGAAACCGTGAGTCAGAAATGAAAATAATACAACTATGTAATTTTTTTCATCTTGAGAAAATAATCCTGCTTGCTTACTGTATCATAGAATGTCTCCATAATATACAGTACAGGTCAAAAGTTTGGAAACATTAGTATTTTTAATGTTTTTGAAAGAGGTCTCTTCTGCTCATCAATCCTGCATTTATTTGATCAAAAATACAGAAAAAACAGTAATATTGTGAAATATTATTACAACTTAAAATAATAGGTTTTCTATTTGAATATACTTTAAAAAAAAAAATTATTCCTGTGATGCAAAGCTGAATTTTCAGCATCATTACTCCAGCCTTCAGTGTCACATGTAACATCCAGTCTATCACATGATCATTTAGAAATCATTCTAATATTCTGATTTCTTTCATGAGTGTTTGGAAACAGTTCTGCTGTCTAATATATTTGATGAATAAAAGGTTAAAAAAGAATTGCATTTATTCAAAAAAAAAAAAAAAAAATCTAATATAAATTCTAATAATATATTTTCTTTACTATCACTTTTTATCAATTTACACAATCCTTGCTGAATAAATATATTGATTTTATTTAAAAAAAAAGAAAGAAAAAAAAATTACTGACCCCAAATTACTGACCAGTAGTGTATATTGTTATTACAAAATATTAATATTTTAAAAACATAGCTTCTTTTTTTTTTATTCTTTTTTTTTTTTTTTACTTTTTATTCATCAAAGTATCCTAAAAAAGTATCACATGTTCAAAGTTTCCAACTTTGATAATGAAATAAATATATTGATTTTATTTAAAAAAAAAGAAAGAAAAAAAAATTACTGACCCCAAATTACTGACCAGTAGTGTATATTGTTATTACAAAATATTAATATTTTTTAAAAACATAGCTTCTTTTTTTTTTTATCATTTTTTTTTTTTTTTACTTTTTATTCATCAAAGTATCCTAAAAAAGTATCACGTTCAAAGTTTCCAACTTTGATAATGAATCATCATATTAGAATGATTTCTAAAGGATCATGTGATAATGATCCTAAAAATTCAGCTTTGCATCACAGAAATAAATGATAATTTAAAGTATAATAAATTTAAAAACAATTATTTTAAATTGTAATAATATATCACAATATTAAATGTTTTTTCTGTATTTTTTGATCAAATAAATGCAGGCTTGATGAGCAGAAGAGACTTCTTTCAAAAACATTAAAAATAGTAATGTTTTCCAAACTTTTGACCTGTACTGTAATATATATATATATATATATATATATATATATATATATATCTATATATATATAGATATATTATATATATATAAGAGAATTAAATGAAGTGGATGCACAAAATCTGAATCAATTTCAAATGTTTCTAGAAGTCAGAATTGATCCACAAAACCCATAAATGCATTAAACGGTGCACCAAACTCATTAAACTGCTGCTGCTACAGAACAGATTGACTCAGCGGTTGCCATGGAGACCAGACTCACCTGGGCATTTTCATGCTCGACTGAGAAGTTACAGACGAGCCATGTGTCTGGATCGTTCTCGTTATTGGCCATAATCTTACGAATGGCAGACAGGTACAAGACGTCTCTCTGGGACGCTGGCCACACTCTCTACACACACACAAACACAAGATAATCTGTCAGAATCAATCAAATCACTATAAAGAAGTGCTTCACTTCGAAAGCGTGGCCTCCTCTCACCTTATGAGTCTGGTAGATGATGATGGCGTTATCAGACAGCGTTTCCACGATGTTGAAGTTTTCAACAGTAGCTGGAGACAGAGACAAACATAAAGCTGAACTCAAGCGAAGGCTGAAACACAGAGGTGCTAGACGATGACGAGTAATTCTACCCAAGATGCATCACTATCGACTGAGCCAGTGATCATTAGGAGCTGCAGCTGAGTCATCCGGACAGTGAAAGTGTTCTGGTAATTCACTTAAAGCATGTAAAAGCGTTGTAAGAGTATATGCTGCTTACACAGGCCAAACTGTGCTGAGTCATCCAATGTGCTCCATTATTAATGTTATGATATTATGATGATATGATGTAGTAGAAGAGCTCTATTAGATTATATGAAGATGTGTCCTGTAACACAAACCTGATTTTTCATGATATTTTAGAGTACTGTAAGAGATTGATATGGTATCTAATTCTACTCTACACCAGGGTTTACTAAAACTATTTTTTATTGTTTTAATTGATAATTGACAAATTGGTGAAATGAAATCTAAAAAGTAGATGTAAAACTTAAACATTTAAAATGCTATCATGACAACTAACTGAAATAAGTTTAAGCAATAAAATAACTAAGTGGAAATATATAAAATCTAAAACTATATTAACCTAAAAAAATAATAAAACACCAAAAATGACTTGTAACTAAATTACAAATTATTTTGAGTGTTGCTATATTTTAATATATTTTATGTTATGTACACTACTGTGTGAGATGTGTTGTGAACTGAATGGGACAATAAAGTCTATTCTATTCTATTCTATTCTTTATTATGAGTAAGAATAGAATTCATTTTTGTAATCATTACATTTTCTAAAAGTGATCAATATTTATTGAGCTACTGATTAAAGGTTTAGTGTAGACATGCTCTTATTGATTCAGTGCTGATCATGTTTTTGGTGCAAAGAACTTTTAGAAAAAACTAAAATGCAACTGAAGTGATTGCTATGTCAGCTTTAAGCTAATGTCTGTAATATGTTGTGTATGTGTGTGTGTGTGTGTGTGTGTGTGTGTGTGTGTGTGTGTGTGTGTGTGTGTCTATACTCACTCTCCCAATCGTTACGGACATCCGTGTCCCAGAAGTAGTGGCAGACCTCGTGACCTGTGACCCCTTTGACAGAGTGTGTGGCCTTCAGAGGGTCCAGCACGATCCCGTTCTCCTCCACCTCACGCCGGTACACCTGAGAGAGAGAGAGAGAGAGAGAGAGAGAGAGAGAGAGAGAGAGAGGATGAGAGGGAGAGAGAGAGAGGGAGAGAGAGAGAGAGAGAGAGAGAGAGAGAGAGAGAGAGAGAGAGAGAGAGAGACAAACACACGGATGGAGAGTGAGTCTGTGGACTGAAACACAGGCATCCGATCAAACTAAAATAATCACAGACCTCAGATCAAACTCACCTTCATCTCTCCCTCTTCCACCACCAGCTGCCAGTTAGCGTCTCCACCGACGTCCTGCAGGGAGTAGGTCATGTGATTCCGAACCATCTCCTCCACCTGTCCAAAACACAGCAGAACAACAAGGTCAGAGGTCATGCTCTCATTCAAGAGGATCTAGATCAATAACACTAAATGTGAACATTACCCAGTACTCACTAAATGTGATGAAAGCCAACATTTGACTTCTGTAATCTGAGTTACTTCTGTACTTCTGAATGAAACTAAAAGAAAACTACTCCCTGCCACAAAACACCACCAGCACAAATCTGTCTGAGGTCAAGCTGTTCTCATCTCAAAGCGAACAGGCATTACATATTATTACCTTCTTAAACTTGATTATATTAACCAGCACTAAACTACTGGATTTAGAACGGCTGCACTGCATATAAAACCACACTGAAACAATGACTGTGTATTTAATGCAATTCATTAGCTCTTTATTTACATACTACAAACATACCCAGAGAAATCTTTAATAATAAGAAAAGGAACATGAATTTAAACAAATTAGCTCTATTTGGATTTCAAGGTGACTTCAAGTAAAAGAATTCCAGGAAGGTATTGAACATGTAAATTATGATACTAAAAGCAATTATAAAGTATTATTAGCTGCAACTTCAAAATGCAGAGACTCAGAGACAGAGGAAACCGAGATAACAAGGTAGACTTTGTGGTTTTAATGCGCTGTTTAAACAGTTCATGGTTATCCATCATGCAGACTTGCCAATAAAATGACTGGCTAATGCGCTGCCTAGCCTGACAGCAGTTTTGGCCATTAGCACAGCATCATACCCATGGCCAAAAATGCTGACTAACAGGGTTTTAAACACACACACACACACACACACACACACACACACACACACACACACACACACACACACACACACACACACACACACACACACACACACACACACACACACACGTATATAGGTCTTTAAAGCACTCAAAAGCAGCACACTCTAATAAAATGTTTTAATGATGGCCAAAAAGTCTCACTGACTAAGAAGGCAGCTCACTAGGGTTTGAAACACAGCCATATCTACATGTTTACGAATGCATTCGTGATGTATTATTATGAATCTCATGCAGTAACAGCTGGAAGTGAGTGTTAGATGAGTGTGCTAGAGGGCGCTGTTACCTCAGCACTGAATCTGTGCTCATGGAGTGAAGGAGTGAAGGCTACAGCAGAAGACGAGGGAGAGGAAGTACGAGAGGGGGGCTACACAAGTGAGGAAGAAGAGAGAATGCAGCTTCATCAGGAACCCAGAAGAGAGACCAAGACGGGAAAACAGAGCACCACAGAGACACGAGAAGAGGTCGACCACGATGAGAACAATGAGCTCACCTTCTCAGCGAATCGGTGCGAGCCCACGCAGGAGAAGACGTCTCCTGAAGGCACTGAACTGCTCCTCTGTATCCTGCTCTTCTCACACTGAGACTATAAAAACACACATACATCAATGATAAAAACATAATAGCATAACTTGAAACACAACGTGATACTGAATAATCAGAATAGAATGCACTGATGAATCCTGCTCAATAAGACTGGAGACATATTGAGACAATACATTTTTTAAAATGTATTTGCTTTACATTTTTAAAAAAGCTGAAAATATTTACATTTATGCATTTAACAGATGGTTTCTTCCAAAGCAACACATCATGTGGTAAATGTTTCCCATTTGCAGAGTTTTTAAAATCAAATTTTTAATACCTGCACAAATATTATAAACTGCAAAAACAGGGTAACTGCAAGTTTTAAACTTGATAAATACATATGAATTGCAACTGGTCCTAGTACTAATATATCAATATATACATACTAATATATCAATGCATTTACAGGTCAATTGATATTGGATTTTGCTGATATTATAATGATATGTTTAAAGAAAGGCAATAAAAATATTATTGTGCGCAAAATCTATATATCAAATATCCAGAAAAAAGATTTTGTGCATAATGCGGGACTTTGAATTATAAACATGCCCCAAATAAGCCTGTTGAACTTGAAATTGTGCTGCGTTTGGACTTTGAACATGCAGCACTCACATTAATTACATCATAAAGTAAGTTTATAGTATTTCACTAGTATAAAAGTTTAAAGATTTGAACATTTGTAAGTGAAGAAATTAAGACTAATATTAGTATTTTAACTTGCAGTGTAAAATAAAATAATTAGGCCTATAAATATCAAATATATATATGTGACCCTGGTGTCAATTTTTCAAAATTGAGATTTATACATCACATGAAAGCTGAATAAATAAGCTTATTAATTCATTAATGTATGGTTTATTAGGATCGGACAAGATTTGGCCAAGATACAACTATTTGAAAATCTGGAATCTGAGGGAGCAAAAAAATCTAAATATTGAGAAAATCACCTTTAAAAATGTCTAAATGAAGTCCTTAGCAATATATATTACGAATCAAAAATTAAGTTTTGATATATTTACGGTAGGAAATTTACAAAATGTCTTCATGGAACATGATCTGCACTTAAAATCCTAATGATTTTTGGTATAAAAGAAAAATCGATAATTTTGACCCATACAATGTATTTTTGGCTAACTGTGCCACTTATGACTGGTTTTGTGCTCCAGGGTCACACATATATATTTTACAACAGTTTACAAAAGTAATATATTTATATCCTCTTTTTTATCATTAAAGTTAAAACACCTGTTCTTCTATTTTGTCGTGTCTGTCCAGAGCGGCCTCCACGGCGTCAAAGAACTCGTCTTCATTGATCAGGCTGTTTGGACCCTCCTGATGGACAGAACAAGATGAACATCTCCACACAGTTTACTGCTCTTCCTACTTTGTAAAATTCATCAGCGCAAAACATAACCCACCTCGTAATCGGGTCCTCCAAAATGAGACTTCTTCTTCAGCTCGGACAGGACTGATTTATACGCGTCCTCCACCCTCCTCCTCTTCTCCATCTCCTGTAGAAAGCAAGAGAGCGGAACGGCTTTAGCTGACTAAACACTGCTGCTGTGATGTTTAATGTCTTGACTTAAGTAGATCTTGTCTCTCGGTGCAGGATTGTTGTGAAGCGCTCCACTGTTCAGACGCCCATGTTCTCCTTCTGATTGTATGTGTCAGTATTGTGCTGAATGCTGCTGACTGTAACACATTTGCAGACAGATTCAGCTCCATCTCTATCACACACAAACCCATTAAAACATCTGGATGAACTTTTCTGGTAAAGATACCGCAGCAGTTATTCACAGAAACAACAGCTTTCCGTGTTTAAAAGTAGGGATGTGACGATTCACTCAACTCATGATTCGAGTCACGATTTTGATTGCACAATTTTTTTTAACATTATTACAAATTATAAATTAAATGTGTCCTTTTATTACTGCTTGGACAAAATGCTGCACTTTTTTTTTTGTGCAATTGAAATATAACACTTTATTAATATATTAATATAGCACTTGCATATCATTGCTTTTTTGTTGGTTTTGATTGCTTCTATTGTCCTCATTTGGATAAAAGCGTCCGCTAAATGACAAAATTTAAATATAATGTAAATGTAAGTAACAAAACTAAATTGAAATTTTAAAACAAGCACCAAATCAAATAATTCAGTAACACAATAAAAGATATCTCTCCTTATATATTCAAATAAGGCTTTGTCGGTGCTCTTTCCGTTTAAAATTAGAGGCAACCACTGCATTTTAATCATGATCCAAACAAAGACGCTGCATACATGCAACGTCAGCAGTTTTTAATCTAAATTAGATTAAATTTGAAGCAAAAACAGAATGGTTTGACTTCAGTTTTGTGAAACTTTACATAAAAAAAATCTGCATGAAACAGAAACAGCAGACGAGCTGAACGAGACGCAGATTCACTCTCTGCCAGCAGCCAGCAGGTGGAGCTTAAAGCGTTTCCTTGGTTACCGCTGTAAACAAAGCAGTGCTGCACTTATGAACTTTAATATGCATTATACAGAGGCAAGACGGAAAGAAAAAATACCATCTAAACTTTTCTAAAGACAGTAAGTTGCCCTCAGACACACATTCATATAAACTAGTACCCATAAATGAATCGTGATTTGTTTAACATCTCAACCGATTTGAATCGTCACATATTTGAATCGATTTTCAACTGGCTCACGGTTAATCCTTATATCCCTAATAGTTTCCATTCATAAACCATCACCAAAGCAATGCTCAGTCTCTCTAAAACAGGCTAAATTCATGTCTGAAAAGCTGTTTAAATGTAAAATGTATAAAATATTAATCCTTTCACATTAGTGTCGGGCAAACGTTGATAGAAGCATGAAAGAAGACTTTTTACGTCAGATTATTCTAGCTTGTACCAGTGTTATTTCAGCATTATTTATAAATATTATAAATAGAAATAATTAAGTATTTTAATATTTATAAATATTTTAAACCACCTCTTATTTTTAAATGTTCAGTTTTCATTTTAATTTTGGTTTAAATGTTAGTAATTTTATGTTGTCTTATATAGTATTACAGTATTTATTAATATTTTGAATCGGCTTTATTTTTAAGTTCATAGTTTATTTTAATTTTAGTTTAAGGTTTAGTAATTTGTCTCATATAGTATTACAGTATTTATTAATATTTTTGAATTAGCTTTTATTTTTTATTTACAGTTTTCATTTTAATTTTATTGTAAATTTGATTAATTTTGTCATGTATTCTTTTTATTTCATTTTTAAAAATTTCAGTACTTCAACTTTAACTTATTTTGTTTTGGGTAGTCTAAATGTTGTTTACATAATTTCCATTTGTATGCTATATTAATATTTGTAATTTTTTCAGCTTTGTTTCAGTTTTCACAAACTAGTCGATTAGTTGCACCAGTATTTGTTGCTTGTGAGTCATGGGTCATGTGACTTCAGCTGCACTCATTCTGTGTCAATGGGTGACATTATTTTGTTTGACAACTTGCAAAAACCAAATATATTCCACACTACAAGAAAGTGGAACCGAATAGTCGACTACTGCTCTAGATGATTAGTATAATTAAGTAGACATGGAAGCCCTACTTTGCTCTGCCTACTAATATACCAAATTTGTTCACATATAGCATCAATGCAAATCATTTCAGCCAATGCTGCAACTCTTTTTTTAGCGTGTGAATAACCAGGGCTGATGTGCCATAATTTTGACACCAGATCCTGTTCACTCGTGACTTAACTGTGGGTGCTTTTTTAGCTTCACACTAATGTGTTTTATATTCACAGTCAGGGAAAAATTTCACTCTGTCAGAGACTCGATCACAACAGCAGCCTGCCAACGGAGCCCTGAACTACAGAAACAGCATCTCTCTTCTGATGTGGCCAGCTCAAGGACAAGCTCCAGAAGCCCGTGTTTCGTACCTTATCCAGTCTCTTCTGCCAGCTGTCCTCTCTCTTCACCATCAGGTCGATGCAGTGAGAAAGTGTAGCCAAGATTCCTGCCGTGGTTGCCTTGAACGTGATGGCCTCTCCTTTAAAATCTATCCCATTAATGCCTTTATGACTCAAACACTGGAATACTGATGGGGAGAGAGAACAAATCCAGTCAGACTCCTTGAAGGCACCTTAGAGGCATTAATTTGCCAGACAGTGTTACACAGTGTCCAAATCAGGCACAATGTAATAAAACAAAGTGTTAACCAGCAGTTGCCTTTCAGTTGAGTTTCATTTTCTATTTTAGTATTTTATATTTCATTTATATACATGTATTTTAAAACATATATTATAAATGTAATATATATATATGTGTGTGTGTGTGTATAAGTGTGCGCACACACACAAATATATTACATTTTAAAGATTATATGTGTGTGTGTGTGTGTGTGTGTGTGTGTGTGTGTGTGTGTGTGTGTGAGAGAGTGTGTGAATATACATAAAAATAAACTATCATAAATATATTATATAATACTGTTTAATCTATAAGAATATTTATATAATATTATATTTATATGAATTTATTAAATATGTTATATACATTCTGTTTTTATATATATATATAATATATATATATATATATATATATATATATATATATACACACATACATACACACACACACATTTTTTTTTAATAAAAAAAACATCTATAAGTAGTTATATATTTTAGACATTATATACACACAGATGTTATACATGTATATAAATATATTTTTATTAAATATATTTAATAAAAAGTTAAATATATTAAATATAATATATTTAAATATAAATATATTAAAAAAAAGTTATATGCACGTTAAGTTATACAAGTTATATGTTTTATTAATTAAGTCTAAGTTTATATTAAGTTTATTAATTCATAAATGTAAACATTTTGTTTTCAATAAAGACGAACAAACTTGTCATGTTTGGTTTGGACATGGTGCAAAACACCTGACTTTCTTTGTCATATCATACAAGAACAGAAAGGGTATGAGGACCACATTCAATTCATCCATGTAGTATTTCCTCTTTAAAAAAAAAAAAAATGCAGAAATGCATAACTCAATGTAAACATCTCAACACAGCTCCACTGGAGACATTCTGACTTTATGTTAGAGATTTAACACAATTCATTACAACAGGAGTAAATTAAGTGGACAAACTGCTCGTAATGTCAGTGGCGCCCCAGTACTGTCGCCTCGAGCTGAATCAGGGAGAATTCATTGAGCGTGAAAAGCCGCTGAAGTCCCCCACATGCAGAAATCAGTAGAGACACTTACATTTCTCCTTGCTACCGTTGTTGTTATGCAGGAATTCTCCATCGGAGCGAGTGTTAGGGAAACCATCTTCATCGTCCTCCACGACTGAGCAGAGAAAACACACACAAACAGTCAGGATGAACTCATGGCCCTGTGGTTGGTGGTGCTCAGATCGGCCCACACGCATACTGAGAGATGACACATACTGTAGTACACAACGCTGAGAGAGATTTAGGGGAAGGACTAGGACGAACAAAAGAGGCAGTTGATCATTCGTGTGAATCAACAGACCCTTGTGCTGTAACAACAGATGCATCCAGAGCGAGCGAGTGCGACGGCACCCATGCAGAGGAATATGGACGTCGCTGCAGTCTGAATAAGGTTCAGCTTTGTCTAAACGTGTGTGTCAGCATTTTCGATATCCTGATCTCTCCCACACACACCAGAACAGACTCCGTCTACTCACTCTTGTCTCTCTGGAGCTCGTCTTTGGTCACAGCATCAGCGCAGCCATCAAAGTATTTCTGCAGCGTGTCCACCTGCCTGCACAGGATGTCTCGAAACGTCTCCATCTCTGCCAGCTTCTCTCGCAGACTGTGACCCTTCTGAGGGTCACAAACCCAAAGTATAAGTTCATAGTAGGGAGGCATGACATACTGTCACCATATTTGAGCAATACTGGACATTTAATTTGGTTTTCACCTTAAAGGAGGAGGTGGAGGTGGCGGAGTATCCACTCGTGGCTGATGTGAGGGACAGCATGGAGCCGTGTCTCCTCAAACTGGATTCAGAGCCATAACCAGACTCAGCCTAAACCCAGAGAGAGAGAGAGAGAGAGAGAGAGAGAGAGAGAGAGAGAGAGAGAGAGAGAGAGAGAGAGAGAGAGAGAGAGAGAGAGAGAGAGGGGTTAATGTGATAATCAAATCTCTTCCACGTTAATAGTTAATAAATAAATAGTAATTGTAATAATAATAATAATAATAATAATAATTATAGTTTTTATTCTAACCTGCAGGTAGTTTACATGTATATTTATGCATTCAATACATATTCAATACATATATATATATGCACACAAAAAAAATGTTAAATTTTATTTTTTTTATTATAAAAAACCAAAAACATTTAAAAAAGTTTATAGATATTTTATATGAATATATTTTATAGATATTTAATGTGGACTCTATATGTCTCACAGCAGAGTATTTATTTGTTTGGTTAATGTGAATCCAGTCCAGTTTGCAATTGGTATGAAAGCAATCTGGCACAATATGGAGAATTTGATGACAACAAGCTGGACTAGTGACCTAAAAACAAAGCAGTGAATGTCTTTGCATTGCTGCTTTTCATTGCAGAAGTTGTTCACTGTTCAAAAGTTTGGTCAGAAAGAAATTACTATCAAAAGTGACTAAAGACATTTATAATGTTGCGAACCATTTTATCTCACATAAAATAAAAAGAATTGTGAAAAACAAAATGTTTCCAACATTGATGATAATCAGAAATGTTTCTTGAGCAGCAAATAAGCATTAATTGTAATTGTAAATTGTAAATAATTTCACAATATTACTCTTTTTACTGTATTTTTGATCAAATAAATGCAGCCTTTGCCAAGCAGAAGACTTATTTTAAAAAAATATTAAAAATCTTACTGACAACAAACTTTTCAAAGGAGCTGTATATTCAGTTCATATTCACACTAATATTTACAATTCAAACACAAACATGACAGAAGCAACATAAACTGATGTTTGTGTGTGTGTGTGTGTGTGAGAGAGACAACAAAACTATAAAACCACACACACACACACACACACACACACACACACACACACACACACACACACACACACACAGTCCAGAGAGTCACTTTACATGAACTCAGAGCTCTCCTGTGACTCATTTCATAAGTAACAGCCTCTGAAAATAGTTTCTGAGTTTATTTGGCAGCATAAACACACACAATGTCCGTCTCCCCATGAGGCTTCTGTGCAGAGCATGACGGCACAAGCCCAGGTTACAGTATCTTTCCTCCAGATGAACAAATTTGACATTATTACCACATTAATAAATTCAGCCAATCCAGTCAATCTGAAAAGGGGAATGAAATACGATCTGAAAATCAACTACTTCTCCTGACGTTCTGCATACTGAAACAAATCCAGTGAATCTGAGTGAACACAAAGCCCAGAGAGAAATAGGAACACACACGTATACCTACACAAACAAACTTTTCCTGTAGATTAAAACTGCCTGTAAACACACACGACTTTACAGTCAAAACAATCTATTAATGTTAAATATATGTACACCTGTCAGAGCAGATAAAGAGTCAAAACAACTGAATGGGAAAAGAAAAATCAGTATCTCAGTTTATCTATCACAAGATTTTACCCCAAAATACAGAAGAATTCATCTAGCTATGTTCAATATGGGATACTAGTATACAATTTTAGTAGTATATACTCTTTTTCAAACCCAGTATGTAAAACAATTAGTGACAAAACCAAGCATTTTTGGCATTGGCAGAAATGATTTTGGTGAAACATCTATAAAAAGGTTTGCTAAATATATGCACTGCATTACATATTCATTTTTTTTTTTTTTTTAGCCAGTGTTGTCTTCATTATTTAATGTATTTTTGAATGAATCTGTCATGAAAACTTTCATTTAGAATTAGAAACCATATGTAGTATGCAATGACAAGCACTTCACACTAAGCTACGCTACGTTGTTGTCACATGACATTACATATATTGCATGGTATTCTGCATATTTTTAATATCCATCTCTATTATTATTTTATTATATCTATTTCACGATCTCTATTATTATTTTTAATCAAACTGTGTGAAATTGTCATTTGCAGGCCAATGAAATATTGAATATTAAAGCGGACATCACACTGGAAATTCAATGGTAAACATGCTGCATTGTGGGTATGTAGTATGTAGTATGAAGTATGCTATACTGAACATACACACGGCCTTCAGTGAGGAATTAAACCTTTTCCAGCACTAGATGGCAACGGTGAGTTCATGTACATTTGAGTGGACAGAATTTGAGGTAACTATCAGATAGAACCAGAGAATTAGCATTCAGTGTCTCAAACTAGTGTTGGGCGATATGGTCATTTTTCAAATCGTCAGAGATCGACGATACACGATATTATCGTGCATGGGTGGAGCAAGAGAGAGACTCTCTGTACTTGTCATAGCATAACTATTTGGTGTTTTAAACTGCGCAGGTGCACGAGAGAGAGCCTATGGAATCACCAATAATCGAAAAAATATACTTTCAAACATACTGATAAACTAACGTTAAATATAAAAACACTATATTTAAAACAGCTAGTTTATATATAGTCGGATGCAACTGTAATACCGCGCGTCCTGTGACTAATTTGCTGCATCTGTGCACGGAAGTTATCAGTCTAAATGTTCTGCAAAATCAGTCAACGAAAATCAATAGTAGTTTTCATTTAAAGACCAACAGTTTAACACTAAATATTGGACATAAACGAACACGTTAAATATAAAGTATTCAAAACAGGTAAGTTCATATATTTGGAGTAAAGTTCAATTGAATGGATGCATCAGTCATACAGCGCTCCGGACCGCGCGGCCCATGTTTTTTGCTTTTTAAAAAATTGGTACTTAAAATAAATGATAACTGGGGAAAAAAAAAAAAAAAAAAAAACTTATTTAGGCTAATTGAGAACCACACACACACAAAAATTAAAACATTAACTAAAAATAAAATAAAAACGTAACAAAGATAGAACTTGATTCAAAATATTAATACAAATATAATAGCATCTCAAATGCTAAATTAACACTGAATTTTAATTCGTTTTTATTTTTAATGTTTTCATTTTAATGAAAATTTTAGTAATATAGTTTTTTAATGTTTTAATTAATCTTTTTTCTTTTTCATTTCAGTTTTAATTATTTTACCACTTTAGCTAAAAATAAAAAAATTCATTTATATATATATATATTTTTTTTTTTTTTATATATATCTATATTTTTTTTGTTTGTTTGTTTTTTCAGTTTGAGCCATTTTAGTACTTCAACTTAAACCAGGCCCTGACCTTCATTTTGGAAAATGGGGGAAATTCCCCTTTTAGGTGGCTCTTATGGGGGAATTTTTGTAATTTGTGGGGGGAGTTAGGGTTTTTTTTTTTGTTGTTGACAAATTTTTAACTCAAATGTTTCATCACCGAGTGTATTTGTGTTTTACAATGTATAATGCTTAAAAAGAACTTTGATTTCAAACTCTGAAATGAATTTAAAAAAAAAAAAAAAAAAAAAAAAAGTAAACAGTCAGCATTAAAATTAGAATAAATAAATGACGAGCAATGGCACAAACAAATACAATAACAAGATACAAATAAAATGAACTGAGCTTTAAGTTTTTCAGGTAGGTATAATATTCAGGTGCAGAAATACTACAGAAACAGAATAATCCATTTAACTTCAAAACAACACTAGTTAGTATTCAATGTATGAATAAACATTAATGACAGACAGCATCAAGTTTATTTAGGTTGCTGTCTCTATAAGTCCTGTTAAACTAAAGGAAATTGACAAATATTGTCTTGAAAACTACTTGAAATGTTTTATACATATTTTATTTCTAGTGACAGCAATGTTTTTCAAAGGTTTTAGTCTTAATTAAGATAATAACCCTAGTGAGGAGCGAGTGAGTGCTGATGTTTTGAAGCCATGGACACAAGAGATTATATGAAATGAAATCAAGCACTTCTTTTAGATACACAAGCGCACGTCTTAATTCCAGTAGCTTTGCTGTGAGTGTGTGGTGTTGACAGTGAGAGTGAAAGGCTTAACACAATACAGCTCTGATTAGATGGACAGATTACACACAATCTTCAACAACAGGCTGACCAACACCACCCATTCGGGTCCAAATAACTGAAGCCACAGACTTGTTATTAAAGCTGCAAACAGACTATGTTATGCTATGCATTATTTCTGCAGTCAGATTCCCACACCACATGATTTTTAAAGATAATTTGATATCGAAACATCCACCTGTCATGTCATGTAATAGGTATGAATTAAAAACATTCATAGCTGAAGCTGATCTTAGCTTGAGCAGTGATTCAGACTGAGAGGCCTGTTCCAAGAAGAGCCGTGTGTGTGTGTGTGTGTGTGTGTGTGTGTGTTTGAGTCACTATCAGAGATGGGTCATCCTCGAGGCAAGAGAAGGATGAATGAGCAGGGAAATGTGTGTGAATGTGTGAATGTGTGTGTGTGTGTGTGTGTGTGTGTGTGTGTGTGTAAGAGCGAAACCCCCTCTTCCTCCCATCATCGGCAGAAATCAGAAGCATGTGTGTCAGGGTGTGTCCATATGTGCAAACTCAGCAGACAGACGCTGAAAGACCAACACACAAACACACATGGGCTGGAGTACATAGCTTAAATTAAAAAAAGTTTTTTTTGACAATTTTCTATGAAAGGTTTATATATATATATATATATATATCAGCATGATAATACTATTATATTTAAAAATAAATATTACATAAAAATACAGCTATTTTATAGTACACTTAAAAATACAGTGCTAATATGAACTTTTTTTATAATTAATTTTACATTTTAAAACCTAAAATCAGCAAGCTTTTCTTTTGGTGTGTATCCGGCAATTACGTATATGCGCTGCCTAGTTGCGCACTGCTGAGTGAAGCGCATCAGTGATTGAAATGCCAGTTTTGCATGTTGCTCTGAAACCGGCAGCGCATAGCTGAGATTCATGCTTTCGGTTTGAGTGGAAATCTTAAACAGTATTACAGTTAGTAGATCTAAAACAGTGACTCTGCATTAACAGCTGTCAACAATGTTGGTACACAATTGAGCGCTCTGAACATATTTACACCTAGCATATATACATACACATCATGACGCCTTTCTCATCGCTTCCCCTCCTTCGATTGTTTTCCTTCTTCTTGAGTTTCATTTCCACCACAGCAGTTTTCTGTCCTCACCCACCCACTGCACTGTCTGTACCTGCCCACATCCTTTCTCTCTACAGTATTTTACTACAGCAATGCGAGTGGTGCGCAGTTATTATTGAACTGCTGTGCACGTGTGTTTGTACATGTTAACTGCTGTATGAGGTTTCATGCATGACCACCAGTCATTGTTTTTATTTGCGTTAACATAGGATTGTGCGTTTGTGACCTGAACTGACTTCCTGTGTGTGTGTGTGTGTGTGTGTGTGTGTGTGTGTGTGTGTGTGTGTGTGTAAATCACTTCAGTGCTCTGCTGCTCAGATGATGTAAATAGACTGAATCACATTCATAATCTCACACACAGTCAGTCTTCTCATCTCAACGTATTATTTCATTTTGTGACTCTGCAAGCAGCCTGTGGATGGGTAACTAACCGACTCTTGAGTTTACTATTTTAGTAACAAGACAGCGATGTCTGACTGTTATGTCCCGTTTCAGATTAATCTGATTAATCTAATGTCACAAAAACAACAACAAGAACAAGTTGTGGTTTCAGTCAGAATCCAGACTTAGTACTGATAGTCGATAGTCTGGCTGCATGAGAGAAGAGCATGCTGGGTAAAGACAGACACTCACCCTGTGTTGCTCGATGGAATCGATCCACTGGTTGCGGTGTTCTGGGTCCTGAGCGCGTAGATACCACACGCTATCATTGACGCTGATGTCCATCCGGCACTCATCAAACTCATGAGGCTACAGAGACAGAGAGAGAACACTGATTAGATTGATCTGATCGTGTACATTGTATATACATTTTACATTTCTAAACAAGGTGCTTAGGGTGAGAGAGGGATCCAAGAATCCAATCTGTTGTTGGTTAATCAGGACTATTCAATACTAGACAGAAAAACCACAACCAAAAGAAAAGAGAGAGAGCCTTGATCCACAGATCCAGCTGGGATATGTGATATATTTCTCTCTGAAAAAAAAAGAAAAAACACTAACAGCAGCCATGTCGGAGTGTGTGTTTGTATTATTGCCAAATGTTGATCTCTGCAGACCTCACACTACTCTATGAAGACCAGATGAGGAGTCAAACACTCCTCTGCTTCAGTCTGATATACTGCACTCCTATAAGCCAGTGTTTCTTCTCTTTTGCCTCCCTCTATCTGTGAACACCAAGTATGTCCTATTTATAATGTCGGTATTTTTTTTTTTAAATTTAGTTATTAAATTTACTTATTGTATTGATTTATTTTTCAAAAAATATCATTCAGCTATATATATATATATATATATATATATATATATATATATATATATATATATATATATATATATATATATATATATATATATATATATATATATATATACACATACACAGTACAGGTCAAAAGTTTGGAAACATTACTATTTTTAATGTTTTTGAAAGAAGTCTCTTCTGCTCATCAAGCCTGCATTTATTTGATCAAAAATACAGAAAAAACAGTACTATTGTGAAATATTATTACAACTTAAAATAATAGTTTTCTATTCGAATATACTTTAAAAAAATAATTTATTCCTGTGATGCAAAGCTGAATTTTCAGCATCATTACTCCAGCCTTCAGTGTCACATGTAACATCCAGTCTATCACATGATCATTTAGAAATCATTCTAATATTCTGATTTATTATGAGTGTTGGAAACAGTTCTGCTGTCTAATATATTTGATGAATAAAAGGTTAAAAAGAACTGCATTTATTCAAAATAAGAAAAAAAAAATTCTAATAATATATATTCTAATAATATATTTTCTTTACTATCACTTTTTATCAATTTAACACATCCTTGCTGAATAAAAGTATTGATTTTATTTAAAAAAAAAGAAAGAAAAAAAATTACTGACACCAAATTACTGACCAGTAGTGTATATTGTTATTACAAAATATTTATATTTTAAAAACATAGCTTCTTCTTTTTTTTTTTTTTACTTTTTATTCATCAAAATATCCTAAAAAAGTATCACATGTTCTGAAAAAATATTAAGCAGCAGAACTGTTTCCAACTTTGATAATGAATCATCATATTAGAATGATTTCTAAAGGATCATGTGATAATGATCCTAAAAATTCAGCTTTGCATCACAGAAATAAATGATAATTTAAAGTATAATAAATTTAAAAACAATTATTTTAAAGTGTAATAATATATCACAATATTACTTTTTATCCTGTATTTTTGATCAAATAAATGCAGTCTTGATGAGCAGAAGAAACTTCTTTCAAAAACATTAAAAATAGTAATGTTTCCAAACTTTTGGTCTGTACTATATATATATATATATATATATATATATATATATATATATATATATATATATATATATATATATATATATATATATATATATAAAAAAATATATATATATATAAATATGTTTAATCATTAATATTATATTTATTTTTATTAATATAATTAATATATTTATTATTTATTCAATAAGTGATTAATTTTCATTATTTCATTTTATAACTTTTTAAACCATTTACTAATTATTTTAATTTCTCATTTAAAAAGGAATTACCTTAAGTTCATGGAGTGATTCATTTGAACAATTCAGAGAACTGATTCAGATCATTAACTCATGAGATAAGAGTGAATCCTACACAACCACTTTAGGGAAGTCACAATTTACTTTTGTTGGTACCTGCAACCACAGAAGGCAAGGCTATAAAAAAAGAAACGAAAAGAGTCTATATATTGTTTTCACTCACAGGAAATGACACAAACCTTTCGTGAGTAATACTCTGAGTCCTTTCAAAGACACACATCAGACTACATCAATAGAGAAAGAGCATTAGAAAAAACCCAAATGATATGACAGACACCTGGTCCTGTGGGTAAAGCGGGGGACACTCATTCAAAGCCTGACACGAATCACAATATGAAAAGGCATGATGGGACGACACATGAGGACTGAAAGGGCTTAAATGAGACCGGAGACAAAGCTGCATGTGTTTAAAGGAAGGAGAATAATCACTCACATCTGAGCGAGGATGATTACCACTTATCACACCACAAAACACAACCACAAAAACAAACAAACACAGAGTGCCAGAGGCCTCAAACAGTTTTTACATAAAAACAGCATCTTCCCACTACAAACCCAGAGCTCAATGAGAAAACTAAGCGACTTGTTCACAGCGTGAGACTCTTCACAACCCAACAACGTTATGCTCTCTTATAAGAAGCACTTGCGGAGAAGGCAATCCCAGAATGCACTGCAAAGAGTTCAGTCGGTTTAGATCTGTTGTGCATTTACAATGACAGTGTTTGAAAAACGACTTGGAAATGTCCGTTTAGATTTAGGAGTGCTTATTTTTGTGCATGGAACCCAGAATGGACTGACGCGGGAACATTCTACTGCCTGTATGGGAAAAGTGTTGAGCAGGATTCTGGGAATGGAAAATCGAGACATGGTGGGCAATGCAGCGCCGAGAGGGTCACAGCGAGTACCGAGAAAAAAACACTAAAATAAACACAAGGGTCGTCACTAAGGGACTGACTTAACCTGCAAGACACCATGTGTACACAAACACACACAGCACCTTATTTAATACTTTTTTGTTATTTGTTGTTTATGTATTTTCCTTGTTAGTACTTGTTTTGTGTATAATGCTTTGACAATTTTGTATTTAAATACAAACATGGCAATTGAAAATTAAAAAAAACTGAACTGAGAGACAGAAAGAGCAAGTACAAACACTCATTTTAATTTCCCAGCATGCACATGCACACAAACACATACAGGCCTACGTGTGCAAAGTCACAACGGCACAAGGAGACAGACAATGAGGGAGCCTGTGAAATGTACAGCACTGTGTCAACAACTAAATGAAATGCCACATATACAGCATCCCAATAATAGGACAATAATCAACACATTGTGTGCGGCAACATAAGAATTATGCATTAAAACACTGTACAAATACACACATCTGAATGGCTTTTGTACAGCTACATCAATAATTTATCTTAAAGAAATTAGACAGATGCATCCAAAGTAAATACTACATCTCAAAAATCTGATTATTAATTACAATTATGCAAGTCAGAGACATCTATGGTTTGTAATCCTTTTTATATATCTGCATAATCAACTAACTTCAATTATTCAAGCTTATAGAAATGCAAGTGCATTTATGTACAGTCAGTCATTTGATGCTAAAGTTTAATTTGTTGCACAAAAAATGGACTAAAAAGCTCTCTGTTGCCTAATTAAATGTGCTTTATAGGCCGTTGACACAAGTTTTACAACATCTTTTAAATTATTCAATGTGCTACAGAGCAAAAGTGAAAACATCACAATGTACCTGATGTTCACTGAATAATAGTCCGTCAACGGTTCTCAGGAGTTTTAATATTTTAATATCTTGATGATTTGTTTCTTACAAACATGTAGCTTTTCATTTCAGAAGATGTTAACTGATGGACTGGAGTGCTGTGGATTACTTGTGGATTATTGTGATGTTTTTATCAGCTGTTTGGACTCTCATTCTGACGGCACCCATTCACTGCAGAGCATCCATTGCTGAGACACTAATGCAATGCTACATTCTCAAAATCTGATGACGAAACAAGCACATCTACATTTTAGATGGCCTGAGGGTAAAAAATTTTTAATTTACATTTTTTGGATGAACTATTATTTTAACTAAAAAGACAATTAAATTGTTAAAATCACAATAATCTGTATGCCAATTACTTAAAAAAAAAGCATGTTCATAGTCTCCACAACCTGACATTTTGAGATCTACATTTAAAGAACAAACATCCCAACAGAGTTGTGGCATGGCAAAACAAAAACGACCATGAGGATAACATGTCCAGGGTGTGAAATAACTAAGCACAATGTGCCGAAGTCCACACTTGAATGTGATTAACCAGCAAATAATGATATCAGAAGCTGGTTAGAGGTGGATGTTAATGCTCACAGATAATGGGTAAATTGCTGTTTACTGAGAAATTCAGTCTCAGATCTATGTTTTGGGAAATCAGAAACACAGGAAGGTGGGACTTCAGCTTGAACAAAGGAAACACAAGCCACACTGACCCACAGATTAGGACACGGGATGCAAAGGAAGACCGCATGTCATATGACTAACTAACCCGCTGTTACTGACAGGTTAAAGTGCATCTATATGTGACTTAAATGTTTAAATTAGAACAAATCTAGAAGGAAGGAAGTAGAAGACAGGAGAGATGAGCAGAGGGACTTTCAGACTCGACCCCAGGGTCACCAAACAGGAATTCATCAGCTGGAGGGCACAAGGGAGCAAACTTCCCGTTTCAGACAACAGGACAGTTGTACACAGCCTCTTTTTTCACTTGTTCCACCCTTTTAAAAATATCACAGATCGTTCACTCCCACATCCCTGTCTCTCCACGCTGCTCGCACCTCCTCCTCATTTCAGCATCGGTTTTCTTTACAGGACATTTCAGGGTTCACTGACTGTTTGATCTGTAATGGAGCCCGTTTGACACTTTCACACACAGATTCACTCAAACACATTTTAACAAAAGCCCTCTGAAAGCCCGAGGCGCTCAATGGCTCCAGCAGATTTGGGCTGATCGAACTTTCCAGCAGCTCTGCAGTGACTGCCTCAAGATTTAAAGGGACGAAGCACAACAAAGCGTCTCCAGTCGATCTTCACAATTACAATAATTCTGTTCACCATCCATACTAATCTAATCTGTTTATGTGATGTTATTAGATACAGGTGACACAAACATGTAAATGTTCTAAAAATTCATTACATGTAATGCTAAAAATGTTATATCGTTGATACAATGCCATTATGGAAAAGTTTATGTTGGGGAAACCTGTTGTTGTCAAATAGATCATATTACTGAACATAGGAGTGCAATTAAAAGAGGTTAATGCAACCAATTCAGCACCGAAACATTTTAAATGCAATTATCCTAGGTCCTCTTTTTTGTTTATTGGCATTTAACCATGGATTGTATAAAACCATGTACGTAGTGTCAATGACGTCACCCGGAGGTTTCTGAAGAGCATTTTTTAACCCTAAAGTGGGCGGAGCCGGCCGTTGCCACCTCTCTAGCTGGCAGTCAATGAATTGCAGTTCAAGTCAAATATACATATATTTGTACATATTGGTTGATTGCCATTTTGAATCTTGTTTTTGTTTGTATTTCCAGGAGTTTAGCTCTGATGAAGGCCTGTGTGCCGAAACATGTTTGCAAAATAAAAAAAGATTTCTTCCAGCTTCAAGATTCTTTCATTTCTCTACTCCACAAGTGCTGCTGGTAGGGATGCTCGAATCTATTGGCCGATAATCACATTTTATGACTCGATCGGTACTCACTACATTTGGCCGATCTCACAAACCAATCGCAATTTGATGACGTCAATGTGTGACGACGTACATGATGCATGGGGACATAAATTATTTGATGCCACAGTCATGTAATCGCCGGTGTGGAAATGCTATGACTTTTTGAGAAACAATAAAAAATTTGCTATGTGCACACAAAATCGTCTGCCTCATGAAAAAAACATTATTTAAAAAAAAAAAGTTAATATTTGCTTCATTTATGATTTCTTTTATCCACCCCGTGACCCACCCGCAAATAATCACAATGCATTTTTTTATTACCCAACTTGTGGATATAGGAAAAGCACAATTTGTTTTTTGCTTTTTTAGTTTTTTGTAAATGCCAAGCCCGCTCTTTTCCATACAATAAAAGTAAGGCTATACAACAACTTTGAGAGATGATTAATTTCTAATAATTCAAAGATGGTGTGAAATATTTGTGCTAAACGGAAATCCAAAAATAATGATCGTTTCAAAACAGTTTTTCAAAAATTGACTCCTGAGAGTTTGACAAAAAAAACAAAAAACAGCACTGGTCAAGTCAAGGAGAGGAGGACAGCACGCACCATCTGTTTCAGACATTGAGAACTGCTTGTGTCATCTGTGCAAATGCAAGAAAGTGCACTAGTTTATGGTTAGTTAGTGTTTTGAGCCCAAGCAGGTCATGGTACAGTCATGATTTCAGATAACAACTCGAGCCCACAGTTTACCATGTGACAAAAGGTGAGAGCATGCACACAATGGCTGCGAGAATGAGAACAAGCCACTTGATAGCACTCCTCTGAAGTTTAGCAAAGCACACTAATCGAAAATGCGAATGCAAACACACTCTGCACATAAAGTCATTGACATTTTAAAATGCACTTGACTCCCTTTCTCTACTTTGGCAGCTGTAACTACAAACACAGTTGCCTTTATCAAAAATTCAGCAGCCCAATACAAGTGTGTGTGTGTGTGTGTGTGTGTGTGTGTGTGTGTGTGTGTGTGTGTGTGTGTGTGTGTGTGTGTGTGTGTGTGTGTGTGTGTGTACATACGTGGTGAAATGGGCATTGCTGTTAAGTGATATTTATAAACTTTAAGAATTAGCCTACTTTATAAAAGCAGTCAGGTGTGCAACAAAGTACAGATTTAGCACATCTTAGAGACTGTGCATGCATGGATAGTTTTTTCGAAATGATTCAACATTCTGAAACACAGTTTTGAAGACATCAAAACACTTTTTGCGGTTTCATTTCTGAATTTTGGTTTGCACTGAAACCTTGACCTCAGTTTGATGAAAAAGTAATGCACGCCTTTCCTGCAGCAATGGTCTGCGGTGACAAAAAGTGCCAAAGCTGCCATTTTATTTCAAAAGAGAGCAGCTTCATTTAATGTCTGAAAGGCTTTTACACACCGTTTATTGAACCCTGGTGACTGCTGCCTACATAAAAGATGCGCCGCAATAAAAACAAACTCTGCTCTTCATTTCTCTCTCTCAGTGTAGCTGTAAACGGTTGCAAGCTGATGACAACTGACTCCTTTTCTGTTACAGAGTAAGCATGCACTTGCTGTTTTATCACAAAACTAACTACTGTTCTCATTTGGTGAGACATCTGTGTGTAAATGATTTACAATAAAAAGGTGGCATGTAAATATCGGGAAGATGATAGAATAATTTTCCCGTTTTGATGTGCCAGAACAGTTCAGCACACGAGCGTAAGGCTACATGTGGATCAAGTCAATTGTGTTTACAGAAGACTGATGGGCCGGTAACTCATCTGGTAGCAGTTTTGATCAGGTTTTCTTGTGGTTTAGGTTTGGATAGATGAAACCGGTTCTGGACTGAGAGCAACCTGAGCGATATTCAGCCCAAACCAACATGAATAGTCTAAAAAAAACAAAAAAAAACAGGAGAATACAGACAAGACCTGAGGGTTTGGACACCAAAGAAAGCACACACATCCTCAACAGGAAGACCTCAATTTGATCCATTTTATCTCTAATGAAACCAGCAAAAAGAAACAAAAACTGTGAGTTCAAAACAATAGAGTAACTTGATACAAACTGTTTCCACATTCAAATTGCCTTTACAGTTTCTGCTTTTCCTCCCGTTTCACTTCATCTTTATTTCTCTTTTACTTCTCTCCACTCATCCAACAACTTCAAGGGCTCAAAATTAAGGTGTTTTCTGCTTTGCTCGATCAATATTGTCACTGACCCCACTACAAAAAAAAAAAATTAATATCGAATTGTGTTTCAACAAAAGCACAAGAACATGAACAACAAATGGTAAGAATGCTGCACTTTCCTCTACTGCATTTATCTGTAAACTCAACTCTATTAAGAACTTTGCCTGTCCTGACATGAGCCAAAGGTTGCAATTTAGATCCCACGGTGGCATTTACAATAAACCGCCCTGCACCAGAACAACCTGTACCTGCATACCTGTCCTTCCCCATATGCCCGATACACCGAGAGAGCTACACTTTGCTCTTGTCAGATCAAGACATAGTCCAGGTCCAGTGTAGCTCAAAGAGAAATTGCATGTTTACGGGCCAAGCTTCGGGAGAGCTTAGCAAGAGAGCATAAGGGAGAGAGAAAATCCAGCTCACGTGAGCGTAAACTCGGGAGACCAAAGCACATAGTTCTAGTTCAATGCACTGTAAGTGCTGAAAGCTGTGTGATGTGGTCGCTGTATTGATGGTTTTTTTTTTTTTCTTGGGCTAAATACAGCTGTTGATAACAGATTCAAACCAAAACACTATGAATTGAAACACAGAAAATAACCTAAACTACCTGCGAACACAACTGTAGGATAATGTCCAGGGCATGACTTTGAGTGGTTTTTAGCATGTTGCAATATTGTTGCTTACTTGCCAAAGTCAAACTATCTGTAGGGTCTTTCTGTGTCAACTCAACTACAGGTCCTTGGCTAAAAAGGATATTACAATATCTTTAATACTTCCTATATTACAGGCATACAAACCTTTGGCGGGAAAACTCAAGTACTGCTTTTTCCCATTTTTGAACTGTCACTATTGGCATATAATGCAACAAAGACTACTAAGTCAACATATTTTACAAATAGACCTACCAATCTCTGTGTAAAACTAAAATAATGATGCTGCTATTTTCTAAAAACATTTTTACCCCCCTGTAGTTTGGCTCCAAATCTCAGGTGAAAATTGTCATTTTGACATTTGGCTTTCTTCAGAAAAAAACAGATTAACAACATCAAAAATTGAAGCCGGTGAAGACTCTGAAATTTGGTGGATTTAACATGGAACGTCCTTGTAGCATAAACTGTGCAGGACACGTTGCAAGCTAAATTTAACAAATTAGCAGATGGTTAGGACAAAAATGCCCCCAAATTCAAGATTTGGATGCAAAAAATAAATAAATAAATCCTACACAGCTAAATCTATTTTGGCTGTCGTGATTAATGTGAAACGTGAAAATGAATGAAAAGTGTTGGTTCCAGCATTGCATTTAGATCTGCTCAGGTTGCATCAGATTTTTACATGTTTTTGTAGTGTTGAGCATTATAACAAATCGTATTCTGAATCTGTTAATTTAAGTATTTGACCTAAAAGACAACATAGATACATTTAAATGAAATGTTAAAATGGTTGTAAAAATGTTGTCCCTTCATGGTTTTAAGTTAATTTCTGGTTACAAGTTTGTTTTAATCACTAACAGAAAGTATGAGCAATAGGAAAAGTATTGCTTGAGTTTTCATGTGAAATCAGGCAATGGTAAAACAGCACACTGGATTCGTTAAGTGTTGCTGTCAGACCAATTAAATCAGACTGAGTGTCTGTGAAATTGTTTTTGTCATCACACTGATTGATCTCTTAACAATCCGTCTCCATCTCCTGATGTCTGACGTTCACAAATCTAATCAAGTCCAATTCAACAGCACGAGTGTCTCACAAAAAGCACAATTAACACTATTTTCAGCTTGTGCGCTCATCTGAACGCTGAACCAGCGAGAGTTTTAAAGGCACACAATGAGGCATTCTGGGTTTTAATCAGGTCTTCACGTGGACGGTGTAATCCTGTTGTGCCTGCAAGGGTTAAGCCAGTCTGATTTTAGGGTGGTCCCATTTGTGTGTGGTTTAAGTATGTGTGAGTCATGTGAGTACAGCGTAATCGCAGGCAAGAAGAGCAGTGTGACACAATAACCTGTTTTTTTTGTGAGGATTTATGAGGACAGATAGCTGCTGTGTGTGCGCTGAATCAATCTGAATAAAGCTGCTTTGTATTCCAGAACGGCATCCAGAGAGAAAGATTTGCTAAGAGAGAGAAATAGGTTCAGATGCACTATAAACACAAAAAAGGGTGTCTGTTTTTGCCCTCTTTTTGAGATTACACAGAAAATGTGTAATGAGGAACTGGAACATAATACATGGATGAAATCCAATGGATAGAGTGGGTCTAACCATGACAGATGCAAGTAACACATGTGATTCAATGCAAAGAGTTACAAACTGTCAACTGAAAACTCGTGAAAAACTAGGAATATTCCTTGCATTAATCCAAAAAAAAAAAAAATTATATATATACATATATATATATATATATATATATATATATATAAAATCACAATATTGAAAAATATATATATAAATCACAATATTGAAAAGCTTTGAATTGATACAGAGATGCTGAAAGGCTTATATATGCACACAGTGACCAGCAGTGTTTAACAAGGGAAAAAAAACAACGAAATACTCCAAAAATAAATTTAATGCCAAACAGGCTGTGAAAAAGGCCAGTAGAGAATATTTATAGCCTATAAATTCTGTCAATTCACTCACCGTTGGCTGATGTTAAAGTTAATTTTGGACCCTAAATGTCACATTTCTGCCACACGCTTGCATTTAATACCAAAGTTAATATTTACGATTAACCATAATGGTTGAAGTTCAACAAATACATAGCTGGAAAACAGTCACTCTCAAGTCTTGAAACAAAGGAGGCATTTTTCTCTCGCTCAGCCAAAATGCAAAGCATCGAATTAGAATGTCGAACACACGGCAGCGACCTGCAGCTTTAAACATGAACTACCTGAACGCAGGCTGAGTACACGGTCGCAAACCTATGAAACTCGACCGCCATGCCTGACTAATTCAGACTTCACTTCCTGTATGTATGCCATTTACTATGCTTTATTATGGCTAAGACATATCAGAAAACACTAGTATGTTCCTTTCCCTGTATCTTCAGAAAGAGTTTTGGTTTAATCATTGAAGGACTAACTGTAAGAGGGTCACCATAAGGACTCGTACCTCTCCAGTGGTCTCCATAACAACACAACCTTCGCCCTGTTTCCTCATTTTCAGTGGTGATGCAAGATAATGTGGGCAGAGCTTGTGCACTGCTGCAGCACATGTCGAAATCTGTGTGTGGTCATGAGTTAATCTTCAGCGCAATGCAGGGAATTCTCATTTCATTCTGTTTGTCTGAGCTAAATCAGATCATAAGCAATCAAGCCGAAATCTGAGCATAATGCAAACAAGTGTCGCCTGAGCACCTATATTCAGCAATATTGGAATTTACTCAGTTTGAGTCCAACATGACACGTTTAAAGGCAAAGTTCACAGTGGCTTGTAGCTTCCGCAGGTGTGTGTTAGTGTGATTTCAGCATGAATGGGGGAAAATAGGCCACAGTCTTTCTGTGCCTGGCCGGCTGCCTGTGGCAAAGGATTGTGTCTGTCCTCCATCAATCTCTTTTCTCCTCTCCTCTGGCCTAGAAAGAGCTCTCAGCACATCTACTGCCTCAGCAATAATCATTTCAGATGAAGCACAACCATCATACCAAATCTAATTTCTAGAGATGCAGCGATGCAAACCCAGTTAACAAAAATGTGTTCTAAAAATGTTTTGCTGACGTTCTGGTCAAACGTTATTTCTGAATTCAATTCAAAATGTCCAGTTAAAAAAAAAGATAATAGAAAAAAAATTAATGGAATGTTTCATTTTATCACTTTGCAAACATTATGGGAATGTTATCTTTGAATGTTCTCAGCACCATAAGTTTCAAAGTTAAAAAGAAATTGACAAACATCCAACTAAAATGTTTCAGAAAAACAATGAACAATGTAGAAATAATGTTTTTTTTTTTTTTTGAGAATGTTGTTAAAAACCCGATAACCTTACAGTAGAATAAATATTGTATTAACGTTAGAAGAATGTTTGTTTATAACTAATTTCTAGATATGCAGCAATACAGACTTGGCTAACTAAAACATACTTTAAGAACACAATATTTATGTTCCCATTAAGTTATTAAAATGTTATTTCTGAATGTTCAAAAATGAATTACTTTTGGTTAAATAACTCTTGGTTATTTGAATATTAGAGAAAAGATTTAGGGAGCAATTTGTTTTAACATTTTGCAAACATTACGTGAATGTTACTTTTGCGTGTTCTCTGAAACGGTTTTCTTTAACATTTCGTAGAACATGCAAAGGTAACATTCGTGCAATGTTTGCAAAATTTAAAAAAACAAATTGTTCCCTAAATGTTTTATACAAAACAATGAACAATGTATAAATAATGTTTTTTTGTGCTAAGGTTTTGAGAATGTTAGCACGACAATAGCACGAACATATTATTAACGTTATCGGACGAATGTTTGTTCATAACTTTGAGACGACCTTTAACATCCAATAAACAACATGATGGCCCAAAACAATCAGTGACGTTTCAATAATGCATCAATTTCACTGAATTAAAACACGGTTATTAATATGAAATCACATACCTCGTGTCTAATCAGGTATTAAAACATTACAATGCACAATATGCCAAAAAATATGCGTAAATGCTAAGTAATCCTGACGATGGCATACTAAAAAAGCATCATGTATCCCATGCATTTCCTTTCAACTACAGTTCTGCAGCTCTCAACATGACAATCTCCAATCTGAACCATTTCAAGCATTCATTTACAATGTACACCATCAATCTGATTTTGGCTCTGCTCTGGAAGGATCCTTCCCCGGGATACTCACTGTGATCACCGCCTTGCTGAGGCACAGGGAGCCGCGACAGCCGTATTCGCGCTCGTCCTGGGATTTGTAGTAACTCAAGGTGTTGTTCTTCAGAACGACCCAGCGGTCCTGCCATCCGTGAATGTAGTTAGTCCACTGTAGAGAAACACAATAAGCAAACAAAAGCTGTATCTAAGAGTGTGCACACAGATGGCTAATAACAATAAACAATTGATGCACAATTCAATATGACATTTGATAATATTATTTAATACATAAATAGATATCCTTCAGATGGGCGAGGGTTTAGGTCAATGCATGTATAATAATACACTAATCTCTTATGGAATATGCTCCTCTCATCACAAAAACAGATGATCAGCTGTCTGAGTCATGAGGAGAGGTTTTCTCCTCTAATCCCATCAGGAAGAAAAACAAATGAACTCTAGTAACCCCGACTAACTCCAGCTTCAGCACAGAACCTGCTGCCCTCCTCTCGTATTATATACGCATGAAGAAAGATAATCATGCATCACATTAACCATAAAACATCAAAAAACAGTCTTGGTTTTAACATAACCTTGATGGGGCTCACTGTCTAAAGAGCAGCATATGGTCAACATGTACTGGAAATCATACCGTAATGCGAACAAATAATGATATATTATTTAAACTGCCAAGTATTTGTAGGATTTGTTGCACTGCGTTTGATTTGTGCTTAATTTAATTAAGGAAACCCATGGGTGCGGGCAGTAATGAGGAATAGATCATAAGTTAAACATTTGGCATATTACGGTAATATGGTAAAAATGGTTTACTTGTCATTAAAATAATATCACTATGCAAAACATCATAACTAAAATTGGCAAAATTAGGCATCTTCTAGACAGGCTTCGTCATTCATCCAACTGCCCGCCGTTTGTTTACATCGGATCAGGTGGAAACACGCACATAAACGCACGCTTTCCCGGGTCGAGAGGGATAATTCGGGGTCTTAACCCACCTTACTCAGCACCCCGCCGAATTCCGCCACCCCTCCGTGCGGCCCGGGTCCCGGTTCGACGTCCAGATCCTCGTCGGAACCGGAGGAGTTCCAGCTCTGGCTGTCCGGCAGGAGTCTGCCGTTAGAAAGCGGGCTGGAATTCATAACGAATCCCAACGAACGCACGAACGCTCAACTGAGGGGAAAAACACAAAAACAGAAAAAAAGCGGGAGTAATATCAGCGGCGAATGTCCGTTAGAAGGCCGCGCATCGAGTACGGCGTTGTTTATCCAGAAAATCCCGAAATTAAGCGATAAATGTGAAAGTAAACCGTCCGTGAGGTAATTCCGCGAGCGTCTGAAGCTGCGAGGCTGAGAGAGAGACACCCGCCCCCTCGCGCTCTCTCTCTCTCTCTCTAAAAAACGCCCTCTAAATCAACATCAGCTGCCGGAAGAGATTCTCCTCACTCACAACAATAAAAATACGCGAATGACTCGAGAAAAAAAGCTGATAAAATTAATTCCGCACTTGTATTTTTTCCCTCGATTTTTGAAGACTGCTTACGCTAACGTCATTTTCGCCAGTGGAGGCTCGTGCTCGCCGCCGCTCTCCTCTAGCGTAAGTGCAGGGTTGCCAGGTTTTCACAACAAAACCCTCCCAATTGCTCTTCAAAACTAGGCCAATCGTGTTTCGGTGGGGGCGGGGTTGGTTTGGTAATGTTCCCCTGGTGAAATTCGCACTACAGGGGCTAAATATCACGTTATTAGGGTCGCTTCAAGCCGCGGATGTGAAAAACAACAGTGTTAAAGTAGCCCAAATTTCGCGGACATGGCAACACTGCTTTCCAGCTCAAGGGGCGCTGGCTAGCGTATGACGTCACCGAAGCCCCACCCTTCCTTATATGGAAACTTTTGCCCCGCCTTTCTTTAGAAAAGATTGACGTTTGAGAGAGTTTTAGAAAAAAAAAACGACTTAAAATTTATATTGATAACATTCATAACATCCATTATTATCGATGACATTCTAAAAAGAATTCATGTGAAAATTAATTATTTATTTTATTTTATTCTATTCCTATTCTATCTATAGCACACCTGTACATTTTTTGTTGTTTATTTATATTTATGCATGTGTATTTTATTCACATCTTATTTTTATTATCTGTGTGTTGTTGTTGTCTCTGTGTTCTGGAAGCTTGTGACACTAAAACAAATTCCTTGTCTGTGCAAACATACTTTGCAATAAAGATCTTTCTGACTTCTGTCTTCTTTCTATCACTATGAGGTTATATTGTGTGTACCTTTTGTTTTTAACAAATACTGATTGGTAGTTCTGGGTAACCATGGTAACGGTTGACAGAAATATTTACATTTAGTCATTTAGCAGACACTTATATCAACAGCGACTCACAAATGAGGACAATAGATGCAATAAAAAGCCAACAAAAGGGCAATAATTATAAGTGCTATGACAAGTCTTGCTTAGCCTAACACAGCACACGTAGCAAGGTTTTTTTAATATATATAATAATTAAAAAGAAAAACAAGTAGATAGAATAGAAAAAGAATAGAGAATGCAAGTGTTAGAGGCTCTTTTTTCACAAAGTAAACAAGTAAGAACAGAAAAAGAATAGAGAGTGTAAGTGTTAGAGGATCAATTTTTTTTTTTCTCAGAATCTAGAATAGAGAGTTCCAGGGTCAAATTAAGAAAACATGAAAACATCATGTGAATGCAGCCTATTTCCAGCTAACTGTGGCTTCAGACTATATGCTTTACATTTACACTCAGGAAAATGTGAGTAGGCCTATATGATGTTGTGGTTTGTTTCCAGGCCTTTGCTAGGGAGCTTCTAGGTGTCATTATGTTTGTGTATGCGGTGTGTTTTGTATAAGTGTGTTGTGTTTGGTTTCTAGGAGGTTTACTCAAATCGGTAACTCTGAAATGAGCAATAATGAAAGTGATGCTTCACTTATTAGTACAAAGATCTTATTGTGGTTTGTTAAATGACCTTTTCCTTTCAGCCTTTTGATTTTTGGCATTGTTTTATACCTTATTTCTATGAGGATGGATGCAGGCTTATTTGTCAAATTCACACAGATTAAGGAAAAAAGCATTACGTAAGGATCCTTTAGTGCCGATTCATAGGTAACTTCTAAACAGACATACAGTAAAAGTCTGACCGTTTCCTCTTCCTGTTGACCTCTGGTGGAGAGCGTGTACATATGAACATCATCACACATGACCATGAGCTCCAAATTGGTGGCACAACACAACTGTAAAAAACTAAAACCTGCAATTATCAAAACATGCTTATGAATTATGTTATTCGCTTCAAAAATATAAATATTAATACACATATATGAAAAAACAGCAGGTTATAATGTATAAATATATACAATATTATATATATATATATATATATATATATATATATATATATGACATGTAAATGTTAATAAATATAAATCTATTAAAATTTAAATATTTATAATTTTTTTATATATAGTTGTGACCAGTAATGTAAAATTATGTGTTAAACTGCATAGAAGCATGTTTAAAATCATTTAGATCACCTTAGCAAACATATAGAAAGATTGTTGATATTATATAATCGTGATGTAATATTAACATTATGATATTAAACCATTCACTAATTTTACGATTTTTAAGCCATTGACATATTTTCATAGTTGTGAGAGATGACGTTGATTAAAAGACTGCTTATACTCACGCTTTTGCCCAATAATGCATGCACAGATTCTAGTGTGCATCTTAGAAATGCCAGGTGAATGTCTTTATTTGCATTCACATTGTGATCAGTGCTCAGTATCTTTCATTCATAGCAGTTGTGCCATTACCTGTGCATCACTCCCCTGTGACTGAAGCTCAGATATTCAGGTCACTTTACTCCACTGAGCTCTGCTAACTAGAGAGAGAAGACTCTGTCTATGATATAATGCCATAGACCACAATACCACCTTATTAGTTTTGCCATTAAGGTTATGCATGCATATCAAAAGCAAAGCATTAGTGTCCCACCGTAAATGTTCCAGACACTTTCCATTGGTTTCCACACATTTCGACTCACAGGTCTGGGTGATCTGTCTTCATCTGAATCAAAAAAAAAAGAGCTTTATTAGTCTAAGTGGGCAGTTCTTCACCAGAATGAACTGCTGTTTTGTGAGAACCTTTCATCCCTTCATTATTTAGACAGACTGTAAAAGTACCATTAATTTAGTGTTCATCTCTTTCTGTCTTTCTCTCTGTGTTTCTTCACCTCTCACACAGTGAAAACACAAGATGCACTTTCCATCTTGCTGTCTGTCTGTCCGTCTGTCTTACTGATTGAAGGACACATGTGAACATGAGTCACTCACTGTTGACAATGAAGGGAACATGATCTTATTAGTCATGATTATAGCAACGGTTCTTCCAGTACAGGCACACACACAATGTCCTAACCTCTGCGACTTCACTTCCTGACTTTGTGATTAAAATTTCAATAGCTGTTAATGTTCACTGAACTCATTTAAATACATAAAGAAAAAAAATAAACAAAACACACAAAATATAGAAAACAAATAAATAACAACAGAAAGACACATGTACTTGAGAAATGAAATGATTTAAGATATTAGGTCTTGTCTTCTGAAAAATGTATCAAAATCAAATGAGTTTTTGCTTAAAACAAGAAGAAAAAAACGGGGCGAGAAAAATAATCTCGTTTTCTTTTTGAATTTTAAAGTGTATTTTTGGCAGATATTTATTTTATTTTAAGCAAAAAAAAACAAACACTTAATGTTGATGCATTTTTCAGGAAACTCAATTAAAAAAAATTTAGATTCATTAATATTTTTGAAAGAAGTGTCTTCAGCTCAAAGTAAAACAGTACAAATTGTGAAATATTATTACAGTTTAAAATAACTCTTTTTCTATGTGAATTTAAAATTTAAAATGTTATTTATTGCTGTGATGCAAAGCTGAATTCTCAGCATCAGTTCTGCAGTCTTCAGTGTCACATGATCTTTCAGAAATCATTCTAATCTTTTGATTATTATCAGTGGTGAAAACTGCCTTTGCTGCTTAATATTTGGTGGAAACCATGACATACCGTGAAAAAAAAAACACATTTGGATAAAAAGAAACAAGAAATTAATACCTTAATTCAGCAAGGATGCATTAAATTAATGAAAAGTTGGAATGAAGCCATTTATAATATTACAAAAATTAATAAATGCTTCTCTCTATCCATCAAACAATCCTGAAACAATCTTAAATCAGATACATTTATTTGAGATTCAGAATTATTTCAGATATTAAGTTTTATTTTTCTGGAAACCATGATACATTTAATGCAATCTGATTTAAAGATTGTTTTAATATTTTTGACTGGAAAACAAGACAAAAATACTAAGTAAGAAAATCTTTTTGTAGCTGTGTGAAATACAGAGTTAAAAAATTGCCTCCTTTCAATTCGTGAGCTTCAATTTGACTCAAACTGTCCAAAACACACTATCTTCAAAGATGGCGTGACATGACTTGTAAAATCATCCTATTTATTTTGTAAATACATAGTGCATGTTATATGTTATGAACGATTTGTCCGTGAAGGTTTTAGCTATGAATCAGATTTTCCTGATGTTTGAAGTTCTTGGACTCATGTAAAATATAATTGATTCCAACCCTTTCTTCTCAGATAGATACCCAAGGGAAATTCACGAACATTCGCTTCCATTTCCTGTGAAAAGGTTTTAATGGTATTCCAGTGTTCAGTCGGAGCCGTGTGGAGCTTGCGGCCGTGTCATGAGTTTGATTCTGGCTGAGAGCCTGGTTCGGTCATGAGACCCATGAAGGAGACCACAAGACCTCCATCAGGACCTCCATTAGTCCAGCAGGACTCCTCCTCTTCCCCCTCATGCTCCAGATTAGCCGCGTTCCTCGGAAAGCCAGGCACAACGGGGAATTAGACACATGTTTCTCGGTTCTGCAGAGCTTAATGGGTCGTTTGGCATGGCATCCGGTTTAGATTGGTTTAATTCAGTTTAGTGGATTTCAGCATGTGACGGATGATGATATTACATAACCACGAAGCCAGAGGACTTTGAGGCATGTGAGGAAGTCGGAGATGTTTCACTGGTGATGAAGACCTGTGAACTGCTTTATGTCCGTTCACCTAGATAAGACCATCATGTGAGATTAAATACTATACTTCACATACTTCAGAAAGACAAAAAAGTGAGTTAAGATGTGAACATTTTACAGTAATCAATATGGACAGGAGATTTTAAGTTTTTATGAAGAAATTTTCTTTTTTTTTTTTCATCTAGATGGTTTCTTTCTTACTTTTTTCTGCCCCCGGGTGAAAACTGAAACTGAAAGTAACATCTGCTCAACAAGACACGTGATTCAATGCTGAAGTAATAAAATAGATATACTACTAGTGAAAAGTTTGGAATAATTAAGTGTTTTTAATGTTTTTGAAGTTTTGAAGTTTCTTCTGCTCACCAAAGCTGCATTTATTTGATCCAAAATACTGTAAAAATTGTGAAATATTATTGCAATTTAAAATAACTGTTTTCTGTGTGAATGCACTGTTTAAAATTTTATTTATTGCTGTGAATTTTCAGCATCATTACTCCAGTCTTCAGCGTCACATGATCTTCAGAAATCATTCTAATATGCTGATTTGCTGCTCAAGAAACATTTCTGATTATTATCAATGTTGAAAACAGTTGCTGCTTAATATTTGTTGTAAACTGAGAAATACCATTCAAAAACTTGGGGTCAGTAAGATTAAAAAATAAATTAACACTTTTTTTCAGCAGGGATGCATTAAATTGATCAAAAGTGCCAGTAAAAAGATTTCTATTTCAAATAAACGCTGTTCTTTTGAACTTTCTGTTCTTCAAAGATTATTGAAAAATAAAATGAATCATGGTTTCCCCACAAAAATATTGTGCAACACAACTGTTTTCAACACTGATAATAATCAGAAATGTTTCTTGAGCAGCAAATCATCATATTAGAATGATTTCTGAAGATCGTGTGACACTGAAGACTGGAGTAATGATGCTGAAAATTCAGCTTTGATCACAAAATTTACAGTGTTTTTCATCATATTTTTCATCCTTGGTGAGCAAATAGACTTTGAAAAATCTAAGTTATTCCAGATTTTTGTCCAGTATTGTAGAAGACTCCAGCAGTGAGAGTTTTAAATGGAGTGAGGTTCTACTCTAGAATAATCTCGCCATCTGTTCTTGTATTGCGATCATGGAATGTCAGTCTTCCAGAATTTTCCAACACTTCCCGGCCAGCCAATCAAAGGTTCATCCAGAGTTCTAGAAAGCCTAGTGAAATCCCTCACTAGACGTGAACAATCTGTGGTTTTGTTGTGTTTTGTGCTTAGACCGAATCACGGACTCACGTTTCTCAGATTATCGCCAGTGCCTGGGCTAATGCTAATCTGAGAGATTGTGTTGACGGGGCTTTACTGATCGGTGAGATCCCCGTCTAACCCAGCAGTGTGAATTCAGTTCTGTGTGAATTCTCACATTAATACAGAGTTATCAGTCTGTAAGCACACAATATGGGTTTGTAACCAATTCAGCTACATGAAACGGCTATAAATAATCAGCGGCACTGCCTTTTCCTCTTTCGTTGCACAATAAGGGACTTATTTTTGCATAATCTGAAACAAAGGCACTTTACTGTTCATGGGAAAGCTATGATCTCGGGCTTGTTGAAGCAAAATAACTACCTTGACTCATCAGAGTTTAATGTTTATGTTCAGCTAATGTTACGTGGCATAAATTATGCATGGTGACTCAACAGACGCAAGTCATTCACGGTTTGCAACTGAGACTCATCAGCATGGAGAAACTGTGTAATCTGCAGACTGGGCACGGATGCTGTTTAATTAAATTGGTGTTTGGCTATATTGGGTTATCTACCATAACTTTACAGTCAGCAGTAAAAGCAAGTTCCTAGAGTTTCTGACACCGTGATTGTGACTGTGTGTGAGACATGTTAGAGTATATAGATTAAGCAGATGTGTATTTATTTTATTTTATTTTATTTTATTTTATTTTATTTTATTTTATTTTATTTTATTTTATTTTATCAAATAAAAAACACTCCCTATTCCTTGAAATCACCGGAATGGAAACATTTATTACTTACAACCAAACCCTGCTTGCTCCCAATTCCTTACACACATATACCACTCGACCCTCACACCCACACTCCCCCATACGCACATACAAAACACACACACACACACACACACACACACACACACACACACACACACACACACACACACACACACACACACACACACACACACACATACATTCACAGAGGGCTGCCACAGCATGTAAAATCCATACACTGACTCCCCTAATGCTGAACGGCTTGTTTGGTGAAACATTCTCTCACTTTGTTATTCTCCTGTGTGTGTGTGTGTGTGTGTGTGTGTGTGTGTGTGTGTGTGTGTGTGTGTGTGTGTGTGTTTTCCCACTCAAATTCTCTCGGCTCAGTGACTCACCGTTTCTTAAGCAGGAGAAATTGCGTCCCCACCCTAAATGATTCCTGATGCTGGGGGTTCAGGGGTCCCGACTCGCATCTGCCTCCTACTGGAGATAAAGAGTACAACACAGACTCCACATTCATTTTTGAAGTGCCACTAAATTTTTTTTTTCACATAAAAATTTCTTCACATAAAGTACTGCAATTGTCATGCTGGAAATAGAGTAGCCTATTAATGCATCAGTTCCTGCACAGCATGTATACTATTTAAAATATTTCAAAGAGTAGTAAGCTGTACTGATGTCACATGATTTAGCAGGATTATAACTAAAACTAAAACCATAAAAAAACGTATTTGTTAATTGAAATTAAGTACATGTTAACTGATATGAAATATAAAAATATTTTAATTTTAATTCAGGTTTAAATTGATATGCTAAAATAACTAAAAGTAAAATAGAAATAAATAAAAATAAAAACTTAAAAAATAAAATAAAAACTAACAAAACAAATTATTAAAACTAACAAAAAAAATAAAAAGACAAAATATAAAAATTAAAAACAATTCAAGAACAAACTAATTATTAAAACGAACACAAAAATAAACAAAATAAATAAAATAAAAAGACAAAATATAAAAATAAAAAAAAACAAAACAACAAAAAAAAAAATAAAAAAAAAAAAAAAAAAAACAAAAAAAATAAATAAAATAAAAAGACAAAATATAAAAATTAAAAACAATTCAAGAACAAACTAATTATTAAAACTAACAAAAAAATATAGAAAATAAATAAAATAAAAAGACAAAATTTAAAAATAAAAACCAATTCAAGAACAAACTAATTATTAAAACTAACACAAAAATAAACAAAATAAATAAAATAAAAAGACAAAATATAAAAATAAAAACCAATTCATTCCATTATGAAAAACTATAACAGTATGTTATTTAGCAATAGCATTATACATCCAATTTTAAGTTAAAATGTCTTAACATTTAATCAGTTATGTAACTGATAAAAAAAATAGATATAAAATCACTCTCTCAGTCTATTTGCCACACTGGAAAAAGAAGGGTGAATGCATTGTTGAATACAGTACCTCTTTTGTATGCTGCACAAATTGGCAAATGAGGCGGGTTTGTCATGCAGAAACTTTGCATACTGTGCACAGTGCACATACTGCATACTGCAAAAGGAAGAGCTAGACGTAGGCATCATAATTATATTTATATAAAAGCAATAGAAGACTATCTGTGTGCCGTTCAGCAGATGTAGAAGTTTCGTTATCACTGATAGAAGTAGATTCTGACAGATTCAGCAGGATCTCTTGGGAAGCGTTGCACTTGAGTGTGTGTGTGTGTGTGTGTGTGTGTGTGTGTGTGGGGTGCTGTTCTCAAAAAACCTGAAATGAACTAAAACAACTGAAATGAATGAAAATCACTAGAGACTGTGACGTGTTATTTATCCCATGAGAGACGCAGAAGGAATGGTAAAGGGCTGACGAGTATCAGAAACGCATGTCTGGGCAGCACAAGTGACACATTCCTGTTAACGGTGAGGCCTTCGCTGCACTTTGACACATTTATAGATGATGCAGTGCCTGACTGTTGCCTGCGTGCTATTTAATGACAAAAAATGCACACAAAAAAATCAACAAAAATGACCAAACTATTGTGTAATATCATTTAATTGAAAGATTAAGGATAACATTTTTTAATTAAATTATAAAACAAAAAGAAAACATTTTATAAAAAATGTATAAGTAAAGAAATCATAAAATAAAAATACAGTATTTGTGAAATAATAAAATTAATTTATTAATATAATTTAATTTAATTAATTAAAAAAAAATATAAAATAAAAACAATTTAAATAGAAATATAATTTATGAAAATATTATTTATTAAATAACAAAATATAAAAAATATCAATTTAAAATATACATACTTTTATAATAAAAATATATAGGTTTATAACATTTACTAAAGGAAATTTAATACAAGTTTTGTGTCTGATTTCACAGACTGATTCAATTAATGTCTATCTGCACAGAAAAAAATGCTGTAGGATTTACTTCAGGAGTTGCTAGAAAATTTCACAAATAATTACAAAGTAACGCATTGAATTCTGAAGCAGCAAGACTGAAATAGTAGTTTTCTTGTAAAACGTTCTCCATTGATCTTTGTTTTATTTACAACTTTGAAAAATCATTTTTATACACGTTATTCTTTTTTGCATAAATGTTCCATAAAGAACATTTAACATCCATGGAATCTTTCCATTGCACAAAACCTTCCGTTTAGAGCCTTTATTTGTAAGAAAGAAGTGAATGCTAAAGATTCAACCACAATATGACACACTATTCAGACCTCACACTGAGAGATCAGACGTGTCAGTGCCTCAACAGGAGAGACAGAACAGAGTTTTCTTTACCAATTGCTGTGCAGACAAACACTAATCTCTCTCTCTCTGTCTCAAAGTATGTTCTGTTTATAAAGGCACTGGTCTCTGTCTCTTATGTTTGAAAGCTTCAGGCATCTAGTTGCTCACTGAATCAAAGCAGCATGTGATTCTGCACCTGGCCAGAGTCCAGTAGAAGGAAGATTTCGGTTTCATAGCTGAGGAGAGTTGATGGGGTTTTATTTAAGTATCCTTTGTACCCAGGATGTTTATCTGACACAGCCCAGATTTCATTCAGTATAAGGGCATAGAGCTTTGATGGTGAAGCAGCAAGGACTGAAATAGGTAGTTTGTCTTGTAAAACGTTCTCCATTAATCTTTGTTTTTAGTTTACCAACTTCTGGATGAAAAATCCATTTTTTATACACGTTATTCTTTTTTGGGGGATAATGTTCCCATAAAGAACATTTAACATCCAGGGAAATCCTTCCATTGCACAAAACCTTCCGTTTAGAGCCGTTTATTGTGTAACGAAAGTAGTGAATGCTAAAGATTTCAACCGACACATATGACAGTGAACTATTCAGACCTCACCACTGAGAGATCAGACGTGTCCGTGCCTCAACAGGAGCGACAGACCAGAGTTTTCTTTACCAATTGCTGTGCTGACAAAAACACTATCTTATCCGCTCTCTCTGTCTCAAAGTATGTTCTTTTTATAAAGGCCACTGGTCTCTGTCTCTTATGTTTGAGGCATCTAGTTGCTCACTGAATCAAAGCAGCATGTGATTCTGCACCTGGCCAGAGTCCAGTAGAAGGAAGATTTCGGTTTCATAGCTGAGGAGAGTTGATGGGGTTTTATTTAAGTATCTTTGTCACAGATGTTTCTCCTGAAACAGCCCCAGATTATCATTCAGTATAAGGGCATAGAGCTTTGAAATAAATGTGGAGAAGCATTTGAGTGTGTTAATGGGTGCTATCAGATACACACACAACTCAAGAAAAACAAAAACACACCACTAAAGACAAAAACTTAATGTTTGCTTGTAAAGAGAGAGGGGAAAGGGGGGGGGGGAAAAGCTGTGTGTTTGTTGTAAGAATAAATAAATTCCATTATTGAGGGTTGTTTTAAACTTTAAACCATTGCTTCTGTCAAAAACTAGACCACAAAATATAAAAAAACACCCCCCACAGTTTTCTCTCACATCAAAATCCAGCCACATATAGAGCTGTTTTGGCTTGTAAACGGTGTTTGATCTGTGCAGATTTCTCTCCTGATTCAGACCAGAACACTTTTTCATTGGACGAAGCAATATTAATGAATAGATGACTTGCATTTTAGCAACGAAGTTAGAAGTTAAACACATCTTAATAACAGATTTGTTTCTTACACACAGCTTTTTGCTTCACAAGATGTTAAATGATGGGCTGCAGTGGTGTGGATTACTTGTGGATTATTGTGATGTTTTTATCAGCTGTTTGGACTCTCATTCTGACGGCACCCATTCACTGCAGAGCATCCATTGCTGAGACGCTGATGCAATGCTACATTTCTCCAAATCTGATGAAGAAACAAACTCATGAGGTTGAGTAAATTTTCAGCAAATTTTTAGTTTGTGTGAACTATTCCTTTAATCTCACTGTCATGTAAACTGTTTATAACTCCCAGTAATGTGTATATATTAAATATCATTTGACTATCCTACTTTCATATGCGATTCCCCTTCACATTATATTTTCAACCAAAAAAAATTTTTAACCTTCCCAAGACTGATCTCTGTCTCTGTGTCAAGGAGACACCCTGACCCCAATTTTCTTTGTATGCATTTAAAAGTGTGTTTTTGTGTCAATATGTGTCTTTGCAGGCACAGTGGCCCCAAAATGAATTAGACACTTGAGTCTCTCTAAAAAAAATGTCTTTATGTCATTGCATTATTAGATCACAAAAAAAAAAAACAAAGCAATCAGTCATTGAAAAAAAAAAAAATAAACATAAACATACTTATATAATAAAATATTATATTTATAATTACATTAAAAAACTCTAACTAGATTCAAGTATGATGTTAGTGTGATTCTCTGCACTTGATCTGATGAAGGACATTCACACATTACTAAGTGTGACTAAAGTGTCAGCAGTTAGTTTTCAGGGCCGCTGTATGTGCTATTATGCATTTCTGCATGTGTGTGTGTGTGTGTGTGTGTGTGTGTGTGAATGTGCCTTCAGGACCGCTGTATGTGCTATTATGCATTTCTGCATGTGTGTGTGTGTGTGTGTGTGTGTGAATGTGCAGTCGCTGGTTGAGCATTTAATGTGATTTCTTTTTTTTTTTTGAAAAACAACATTTGTATTACATGTCCAGATCCTCATCAAAGACAGCACTTCAGGCAGCTCTGGGGGACGATGGGAAATATTCGTCTAATGATGAAATCTGGGCTGTAAAGAGGCTGAACGTCTTTGATAGAAAACAAAGGCAGCTGTTGATTTGACAGCGTCGGGTTAACAGAGTTCCTCTCCCTCGGGGTTTCCATTTCCTCCAAGATAACGGTCGGCCCGAGCACAAAGAGAGAGACAAAAAGAGCGAACGCGAGGAGGAGGGAGGAAGTCATGCAGCACTGACACACACACACACACACTTTGAGTGTATTATTAGTGCTTTTCAGAGGTGCAGTCGAGTGATCCTGTCCGCACTGCACCAGCATTAAACCCTCACATGTTCAGCGTGCAACACTGTAATCTAATTTCATTTGTTTTCCCTGTGTGTGTGCATGTGTGAGCACAATCAAAGGCTCATTTTACTGTTTTAAGCACATGAAAAGCAACATTTAGATTTTCACGAGCTGATTTCTTATGATTTTTCCATATGTAGTTTCCTTTTACACTATCACACAATGTAAAAGAAAACTGCATATGGAGAAAGTAAAGTAGCTGGAGTGTGTTTTTAATGCATGAGTCTAATGCAATTTATGAATTTAATTATTGACCGAAAAAATATTTATAACTAGTGACTGAAAAAATATTTATAACTAGGTTTATACATTTGTCTAAAGAAAATAGTAGCACTTGTCTATATAAAATGTGATGCCGCGGTACTAGGGTGTTCTAAGTGGTTGCTAGGGTGTTGATAAGTTGTGTATAGTGGTTGCTAAGGTGTTGCAACATGGTCTACAGGGTATTTCTGCTAGTCTGCAGTGTGCTAATTGACAGGGAATTTGGGTATATATTCATATAAATAAAACTGTATAAATAGGCTTCAACAGTGCAACATAACAACACAACACTCTGTGTGTCTGTTCCTGTGCGGATTGCAAATCTCAGAGGTTTGTGGGAATGATATTTCTCAACATTTCGGAATAACCGGCTCAGCAGGATGATGCCACAATCTGACGACATCACTGCCAAACACACACACACACACACACACACACACACACACACACACACACACACACACACACACACACACACACACCACACACACACACACACACGCCACACACACACACTCAAAGACACACACAGACAAACACACACACACCACACACACCCCACCTTACACACACACACAAACACACAAAATTAAAAATACAGAGAATAATTAAAATTTACAAACAGACAAAAACACAGACACAGACACACACACACACACACACACACGAAATTATGATCATATAATGATCATTTCCCAACATTTTGAAACTGAAACACACACACACAGACACAGACACAGACACAGACACACAAAAAAAAAAAACACACAACACAAGTGTAAGTGTATCCACTACACACAACACAGACACACATATACACACAGAACAAAACTAAAATTAAAATGAAAACAGAAAATATAAAACATAAAACATATAACTCATAACTAACATAACACTGCAATAAATTCACTCTAATTCTGTACTAACTCTTCCCATAGAAAATGCTGTCAATAAAACTCTGTCCAGCCAGTAGGGGGTGTTTTACGCCACAGAAGTTCAGTTTTCTGATCCAGGGTCAGTTTACCCTCCCAGGGCTGCTGGCAGAACATGCTGTGAAGAAAAACTCCTCAACTCAAGCAAATCAGCCTGTTAAAGCAAACTTTAGGGTTTGGGTTTGTGCATAAACAAACTACCATTACCACCCAAACTGGAGGTTGTTTTGATGGTAACGTTAGCTCTCTGTACACTGTTAAACTTTGCTTGATGAAAGAGTGTTTGCTTAAAGAGAAATTACAATCAGTCCCCAAAGAGTGGTTTGCTTAAAAGACCCCGACCCAATTAAGATTTAATCAAAAGGCTGCATTCACCATCAGTTTTGTCTTATGCACACTACTGGTGAAACGTTTGGAATACTTAAGCTTTTTTTTCTGTCTTTTAATCAAAAGGCTGCATTCATTAAAAATACAGAAAAATCAATAGTTTTAATTAATATCAGTAACATTTAAAAGAACTGCTTTCTCTGTGGATATATGTTAAAATGTAATTTATTCATTTGATCATCATAACTCCTGTCTTCAGTGTCACATGATCCTTCAGAAATCGTTCTAATATGATTATTTGTTGCTCAAGAAACATTTCTGACAGCAAATCAGCATATGAGAATGATTTCTGAAGATCATGTGACACTGAAGACTGGAGTAATGATGCTGAAAATACAGCTATAATCACAGAAATAAATTACATTTTAACAGTTATTTTAAATGGTAATAATATTTCACATTTTTGCAGTTTTTACTGTATTTTTGATTAAATAAATGCAGCCTTGTTGAGCAGAAGAGACTTCTTTTAAAGACATTTTAAAAATTATTCCAAATTTTTGAGGGATAGTGTTTGGGGAGGTAATGTCCTTTTTCTTGTCTGCACAATGAAAGTTCACAGTGACCACAGAAGTACTGTATAAGGAGCATATCTCTTGTTCAGATGTCATCCTGCACTGTGTCTAATCTGAGCAGAGCTATTCTGAGCCTAATGAAAGTTCACCTCTCTTATATTTTCTCAGAGAGCAGCTCCGAAGATAAAAATCTTACATTCATTACTTACTACTGCCCCAACATCAGAGAAACAGAGCAATGAGTAATCGTTCATTTTTCTAAAGTTCAGTAGTCTAGAAGACAAACTGAGACAGCTGCACTCCCAACTGCTGCGCTCTCAGTGCAGAGATGATTCTCTATCCTCGACACACTAAAACCTGATTCTGCCACTGTGTTTGTTTCACTGTCCTGGAGGAATCGTGTAGATCTAGTGTCTTCAGATCTACCCTCTTAAAACTTCCCCTGAGCTTATAACAGATCTTCAGATCTGAGAGCTGCCATTAAACGATTCTGTAATATTCGTGCACTACAAACCTTTTAATGTGTGCATTACCAGTACTTAAAAACACATTAAAACAACTTTAAAAATCTATCATACTATTATCTATAATATGATATGGTATGGGATGCACCATCATGCATGCTATATAAGAGAGAAAAGAAAAAAAATGTAGCCTATATTTTCCATCAGTATTTTTTTTTAAGAACTGTTAACTTTTTTTACTAGCCTATATTTTCCATCAGTATTTTTTTTTAAGAACTGTTAACTTTTTTTACTTTACTTTCTTTCTCTCTCTCTCTTTCTAAATAGCTGTTTCCATTTCTTTCTCTTCTCTCTCTTCTCTCTCTCTGCACCTTCTCTCGTCTCCTCTCTCTCCGTCTGCCCCGCTCTCTATATACTTTCCTATATGTAATATAAACACACACACAAACACACACACAAAAGTACTTTACATTTTTATTTAAAGTTTTATAAATCAATTAATTAATAAATTAATAATTATATATAATTAATATTTAATTTATAATTAATATATAATAATTGATGTAATTCATTTTTATGTACATATATATATTAAATAATGTATAAATGCATCTATATTCATGTATACTATAGTTTTTAGTCCTTTATTATTTTTATTTCTAATTCTCACTTTTAATGCTGATTTTCATTATACAGTAATAATTGTTTTTGTATTTTGTATTTAATTCTTGCTTTATAATAAAGGAAACTGGGGTGCCTAGTCATGACAATCACAGTGCAATAAATCTTAAAGGACCTAAATTGCCTTCATTTTGTTTATGCAAAAATAAGTTAATTTCTTATTTACATCTTGTGGTAAAATATGACCCGGACAGGTTTTGAGTGATTTAGCTGATAAATGACCTCCTGAATCCTCCTGAATAGCTCAGATTAATCCATTCTCCAGTAGTTACTGTAGTGAATGTTATTATGCATTTTCTAGTGTGATAAAAATCTGTTTTCAATCACACTGTATTTGCAGGCCATTCTCCCATCAGCAAAATCCATTTCGTGTTTGAAAAGCCTCATCTCAACAATAAATCAATAACCCATCAGTGAATCCTGATACTCCGGTCTCGCGCACCAAACACACTGACATGGCTCTGTCTGAAGAAACAGTCCTTATATTTTCAGTATAGATGTTCATTGATCGATTAATGTGTTCCCACACCCATCTGTGGCCCTTGGCCCGGGGACGGAATGAGATTTTCTGGATCATTGTGTTTTTTAACACCAGGAGCACAAGGGAAACACCCTGCGTTTGTAAAGCGGATGCAAAAAGGAAGGTGTTTGTATTGTGTTTAAGTGTGTGTGTGTGTGTGTGTATGTGTATGTGTGTGTGTGTGTGTGTGTGTGTGTGTGTTGTGTGTTGTGTGTGTGTGTGTGTGTGCAGTAATGTGTGTTCAGCTCTTATCAGAGGAACACCTGCTCGCTGTAGAGAGAGAGTGTGTTATTTAACATAGGTTGTCGCTGGTGAACGTGTGTGTGCGTGCGTGCGTGCGTGCGTGTGTGAGTGTGTGTGTGTGTTTGTGTGTGTGTGTTGCGCCATCTAATGGTGGAAAACCAGACTGCATCCACAAGAGAGGTGACTTCTATATTATTTTTGTGTTGCATGATTTGGTGAAGTGTGCATTAGGGTTACATGATTTGGGGAAAAATCTAGTTGTGATTTTTCAGAAAAAAAAAACTGTGATTTTAAAATGCAATGAATGAATGAATGATTGACTGACCAATCCATATTTGCTGCGCACGTTTGTAGGGCTGACATAAATGTAAATTAATTAATTATAATAAATTATAATTTAAAAATTATAAAACTAATTGTAATTAATTTATATATAAATGTATTTATAAATGTATGTATACATTTACTTATAAATGTGCGTGTGTATATATAAATGTATTTGTAATTTTCATTCTAAAACAAACATTTCTGACTATATATATAAATATGACTATTATATTAATATTATTATTATTATTGATAATTTAAAAAATCCTAAATAATATTGGTATTCTAATATTTATCTATTAAATACAAAAGTATTTTAAAAACTATAAAAATAACTTTATTTTAAATTACATCTACATATTAATTTCTTAATTGTTAAACATTAAACCACCAAACTCTTATTTTGCTTTCATTACATAGATATGTGCAGGAAGAGGCGGGGCTACTCAGAATGGACGTGTCAATCATTGGCTGGAAAAAGATTCCAAACACACAGAGGCTTTAGTATAGTTTAGTATGTTAAACTAATTTACTGCTTTAGTATATAATATGTCTTATTGCATTAGACAGGTGTAAATTGTGACTCTTATGAGATAGAAGATATCTGGTGAAAACTGTTTGATGTAAGTGAATTTGGGGAATAATGAGAGGCAAAATGTTGTTGATGTCAAATGAATGAGCGAGTATAACTGCAGCGCTCCGATCTGGAATACTGTGTGTTCGTCAGCTGGCCGGGAATGTTGTGACCTTCTGTGCGACAGAAGCTAGCTCTGCAATTTTCCCCTAACGGAATTCCAATCATCATCCGCATGAGTGGAATCTGTTCCTCCCACTGCAATAAATCAACCACACACACACACACACACACACACACACACACACACACACATGAAATTACATTGCAAGACAAGCACCTTTAATGAAAAGACTTGTCTTTATATTCCTGAGCAGGATTTGATTATTAAAGTCTTGAATGCTGCACACTGGTGTTTAGAGTTGTTGCTAGGGTGTTGCTATGCAGTTGCTACAGTAGGGTTCCAAAACACTTTGCTGTTGCTAGGCTGTTGCTAAGTGTGCAAATGTCACTTTTTAATGGTTCTTTGGAGATTAATAAGCTTTTAGATGTTTAATGGTAGGTTCTTCAAATCAGTGTTTTACAGTAATTCATGGGTTCTTTTAAGCACTGGTACAGTCAAAACAATATTCAGGCCTAAACTGAATATTTATGTATTTGAATTGCATATAAAATGGCCCTCCGCTTGGATCACAGTTTTAAAATAAACTACAGCAGACTAATAAACGTAATGTGATGCATATCAGTCCCAGTTCTGTAACAGTACTAATAAACTGTTTTTTATTTTATATGCAATTCAAATGTGTAAATTGTAAATCTAATATATGTGTTTCGATTTTCCAGGTTTCCCCTGAGATTTTAAGTAATTAAAATCATTTAACAGCACATTTGCATGTTAATGGTCACATGACATCCAAGAACCCCAGTTTGAGCTAGAAAAAAAAAAAGTTCTTTGTGAACCTTCAAAAGCTTCTCATATGGCAGGACGTAATAAAACTTGTGTTGGTTCTAAACAGAAGTTTTATTTTTATGACTCATAAACACACACACACACACACGCACACGCGCACGCGCACACGCACACACAACCACTTTCCTCAAATAAGCAGACACAAACACATAGAGATGTCATCTTTGTGAAGTGTGTTTCCTGCCCGTTATGAGCGGCTCAAGCTGTGCGTGTTTATCTGAATATGTTCTTATGTTCTTTAAACGACTCCTGAGCGTTAATGGAGTGAATACAGAAGTGAAACCGCAAGACACTCAGTGGTACGGTAATGACCTGTTACACATCCATCGCAATGAAAACAAACATCTCAGACAGAGGGATGAGGTTATATTAGAAAACAGAAAATATGAGTGGATGAAATAGTCGATGTGCACAATATTATTATTATTATTATTATTATAGCACAGACTATACAAATAGTTCACCCAAAAATGTACCAAGTTTGGTGACTGTAGCTAAAACTAACCCCACAAGTTTGGTCAAAAGGTGGCGCTATAGAGTGCCTCTTCCAAGCCCAACAAACAACCTATCAACAATGTCTATCTCTCATTAATACTGATTTGTGCGTTGAGTTTCATGAAATTCTAAGCATGTTATCTGCATCAAAATCACCGGAAAAGAATATTCAAGATTGACACGTTGCTATGGCAACAGTATGTTACCAATAAACCCTTCACTGTTTTACATATACAAGAAAATACTATTTCAGTCTTTCTACTTTAAAATTTAATGTTTACCTCAATGTATTACTTGCCATTTCTTTTTATTTGTGAAATTTACTAGCAATTCCTGAGTGAAAATTGTTTAAAAGGAAATTTTCCTTCAGTGTATTTCTTCTCGTTTATCCTGTTTTTCTCAGGAAAATAGGTTGCGAATACTGTTGACAAATGCTGTAGTTGTTCTTTAGTAGAAGTAGTTTTGGGTTGTTAAAATAGCTATTCTAGAATCATAATCTGACTGCACAGATTTAATATAATGCTGATAAAAAGATGAAGTCTGAAAGAGTATAAAGCCTGTAAATCTACATCCGCTGTGACCCGCCGGCAGGTTGCACTCCTGTACCGTCGTCTCTCTCTCCATCTCTCTCTGTCTCTGTGCATTTCCAGTTTTTATGTCTCTGTGGGGCTTTACCAAAGTACAGACTGTCTCATGCATTCTGTTCCTCTTGGACACGCCGAATGCTCATAAAAATAAGAAAGAGATGACAGGGATTTATGAGACTAGCAGGTACACGATGCTCCGCTGTGTCTGCTCTTATGATGAATGCTCTCGTGTGTTTCTAGGCTTGTTTTTCCTCTGTGTCTCCAGCTGTCAGTCATTCATCACCGATGATTTCCTGTCCCAGCAGACACGCACACAGACTGTACACTCTCTGATCTTTGATTGACGGCTGTCAGTCATATTCCAAGCACCTCCTGAGACGAGCAAACCTGCTCAAGCACTTCCTGTGGTGGGAGGGGCCACAGGACATGTACATAATTAATTTATGTAGCATAATAATAATATAAAAATAAGTATATATGTATGTATTTATCTATCGAGATAACATACTGTATGTGTATTTATACATTGAAATTTCTGAGATCTCCTTTAAGTCTCTAAAGCTCTGGGCAGGATCATGTTTATGGATGAACAGGAGAATGTTTTGTGCTCTTGGACACACATTAAGTTGAATGCCAGGAAATCAAGGTTGAATGTTCTATTTGTGTTCATTCTTTCGGCTTGATGTTTCGTTTATCTGCATTAGCATAAAGCATAATGCAGGGAGATGAGCAATCGTTAAAGTTTAATGGCGTTGCATTTGGTCAGTCGTGTAGCCGCAAGCAGCCGTAAGAGACTGAGACAGAAATAAACCTGTTTTTAGTAATAAAGACAGTAAAAGATGTGATTCCTTTCTAGGGCCATGAAACACAAACGAGTGTCATCTGTTCTCAAAAATGCATAATGCTTAAAAATATAAAGGTATGTACTGTAATAATGTTTTTCAGTGAACTATCCCTCAATGTGATATAATGCATAAAGCATGATGATATAACACAAGAGTTCGGGTGTAATCATGTGTTTTAATGCATTCTAATTAATGACATTCACAGGATCATGCAACTGATTATTAGTTGTGATGGATGCATAGGAATATCTGTGTAATGCATTATATACTGTATACAGGCTTGCAGATGAAGTGTCAGTGTAAGGTCTGTTCGGGCTAATGAACACATATGATGTGTGTTATAGTCGACAGCGCTCTGATGACCCACACGCCGCAAGCAGCTGAAATCTGCGGAAGCTCCCATATGGCATTTCTGCAGGACGCCAACACTGTAGTGCAAACCCAGCAGAAACCTGATCAAGAGATTCACATTTACCTCCAGTGTGTGTGTGTGTGTGTGTGTGTGTGTGTTCTGGGATGGCAGCCCATTATAGCCCCTCTGACGGAGCTGATGGAGGTACAGATATTATAGAGCCATGAGCCTCTTTCACTAATGAAATTAATAAAGACTTGCGGTCACAGAGGCCAGAGAACCTATTCTTTCTATATTTATATATAGAAAGATATGAGTGTGTGTTTTCACTACACTTTAAATGTTTGTGGTTGGTAAGTTTTTTAAGACTCTTTTTTTATGCTCACCAAGGCTAGATTTATTTGATCAAAAAATGCAGTAAAAGTGTGAAATATTATTACAATTTAAAATAGCTGTTTTTTTTATGTGAATATATGTTAAAATGCTATATATTTCTACAATCAAATCAGAAATACAATCATCATAAACCTTTTATGACATTTTTCTGATACCTTATAAATCATTCTAATTGCTGCTAAAGAAACATTTCTGATTATTATCAATATTGTGCTGCTTCATATTTTTGTAGAAACCGTGATACATTTTATTTTTTAGGATTCTTTTATAAATAAAAAGTTCAAAGGAACAGCATTTATTTGAAATAGAAATTATAAATGTCTTTACTGTCACTTTTACATTTACATTTATGCATTTAGCAGATGCTTTTTTCCAAAGTGACTTACAGTGCATTTAGGCTAAACATTTTTTTTTTTTATCAGTATGTGTACTTAAATTGTACTTAAAATTAAAGTGTACTTAAATTAAATTGAATTTTGATCAATTCAATTTAATGCATCCTTAAAGAATGAAAGTGTTGATTTCTTATCTTACTGACCCCAAACTTTTGAACAGTGTATATACTGTATATTATATACATATTTTATATTTTATTTTATTACGCATTACAAATTTAGATGTACTATCACATATGAAAATAGAAGGACAAAGCACAAAAAATATGTTTTTGTGCATATGGTAAAACTATTGTACCTTTTGATGTACTATGTGGAATCATTCAGAACCAGGATCAGGATCTTCACGCAGTGTTTCCTCCAGAGGGGCGAAGGGTTTGAGTTTTCCCGCAGTGATCTGGTTTTCCTAATGCATGTGGACATTACACAGACCTCTGGAGATTCCTGCGAGTGAAACTGCAGCATTAGCGTGATCATGCATGACGCAAGCGTGTGTGTGTGGCCCCTGGGCTCCGTGTTAAACACCCCCACTTCATCACAGAGGCTCTTTTGACCCCAAACACCATCAGGAAGCCCGCTGTGATTCTGACATACCACTAACCCTCAACTCTTGCTTTCAGTCCTGTATCATATCTGCTCAATGGAATCCAATACTTGTTTCTTACTCATTTTCAATGCTGATTCCAAAATAGTGCCTGTGTGTCATAGCATGTCACAATTTCTCACAAAATATGATGCATTTCATAGCATTTTTGCTTTTGATTACCAAGTCTTGTATTCTCACCTAATCAGGAGAGACAGTGGGTATCTACACAGGGGTTATCTGTTTTATTTTTTTCTGACATGTTGGTATTTCTTTCACTTGGATGTTATAAGTTGCACTGAGTGAATTCAGCTGGATAAAACAAAAACTGTGTCTTTATTTCAGGCTACAAAGCAACAAAATGTGATTATTTTAAAGGTGATTCTTTTCTATGTCCACTGTATATATTATAGTTCCCAAGTTTGGGGTCAGTAAGACTTCGTTTGAAAGGCTGCATTTATTTGATCAAAAATACAGTAAAAACTGTAATATTATTACACTTTAAAATTGCTGTTTTCTGTGTGAATATATTGTAGAATGTAATCTATTCCTGTGATTTAAAGCTGAATCTTTAGCATCATTACTCCAGTCTTCAGTGTCACATGATCTTTCAGAAATCAGTTGGCATCTATTCATATTCAAAACACAACACTGAACCAAAGTTCCTCCTTCATATGTGTGTCTGTGGGGTTTTTCACCTGTTTTCTGGTCCAGTGTGTCTGATCATCACCGCACACCTCAGCTCAACACTGAATTATCATCAGAATTAGCATCTTAAATCTGTCCCTTTGGAATCAGAACGTTCCCTCATGCCTGGTTTCCATGGAGATCTTTTTGGTCTTCAGTACAGAGCTACTTGTTGATGCCCTCATGAAAACAGTAAACAGGTTTTGTTGTTAATTTTCTTCGCTTAGATTGTTTTGAATATTGATCGTCAGTGAAAACTGATGATAGTTGTTTTCATGAAACATTTAAAATGGATGTTGTGTTGATGCTCTTAATATGCGAGAAGTGTGTGTGTGTGTGTGTGTGTGTGTGTGTGTGAGTCATCTGCTTACTAATGGATTAAGTAGGAGAGCGTGCAAGAGGGAATAAAATGCTGATAGAAACTGGAGGATTTTAATGCTCAGTTGTCCTTTTATAACTTATGAGAATTAATGGAAATTCTTAGTCATGCTTTATTTAAGCATCAATTTCTCAGATGTTTCTCCTAAAATTCTGTGGGAAAATTATATATATATACTAATGAGTCACTACACTGAACAAAAATTTAAACAATTTTCTACTATTATTTCAAACTTATTGCACAATTGCAAAGAAGCTGCAAATAACATTAAAATTTTGAAGTAGGAAGACCAAAATAGTAATTGAAATAGTGTTTTCTTGTAAACATATACTCCAATAATCTTTGTTTTATTTACAACTTCAAAAAATGGTGTAGGATTTATATTAAAACAGGGTTAATATAGGTCACTAAAGCTAAAACAATAAAAACATTTTCTTGAAATAAAATAATTGAAATAAAAGAAAAAAAAACATTTTAAAAAATCTAATTTAAAAAAATCTAAAATCCTAATTTACATTTAGTTTATCTTGATGTACTAAAAGAACTAAAAGTTAAACTGAAATAAAAATTAATTACAACTATATATACATATTTAAAAAAAGAATAATAATGACAGAAATAAAAAGCAAAATTCCTAAAACCTTATCTAAAATTAAAATGAAAACAGAAAAAAAATTAAAAACTAATTCAAAATATTGTTTTGAAACAATTTTCACTCAGAAAATACAAATAATTACAAAGAAGTGGCAAGTAATATTGAATTAAACATTACATTTTGAAGTAAAAAGACTAAAATAGTATTTTCTTGTAAATACTTATTTTTGTCGACTTATACAACTTAGAAAATATTTTTTTCTCATGAGAAACTTCTGAGACTTTTCACCATTTAATCTCACAGAGATCTCATTTGTTGCATTGTCAGAGCATTATTGCTAGAAGGTTTTCAGAGTGTTGTTTACTGTGTTTATGCAGTGGCTGTACGTTGGTTGCTAAATTGTTTCAGTCAAAAACCTTAAATATGAACAATAATGATAAAAACACATTTTATTTTCAGAGTGTTTATTTCTGGCGTCCACTATTAGACTCTTAGCAACAGAAATAACAGATTGCATGTTGAAGAAACAGGCCTCGTCTGCTCTGATATTTCCCTCGTCTGAGTCAAGCTTTGTTCTTTTATGTTGTGCAATAATAGAAAGAATCCCCACCTGCTGAGAAACACCAGCGGCCTTCAGCAGCACTGTGTGGATCTGAAGAGACAAAGCGTTCACTTTCTCCTGCTCATCATGACCTGCGGCGGTTCTTCCTCAGCAGCCCACGTACATGAAATAAAGCACTTCAAATGCATGTATTGCCAGTGGGGATTTTCTTCTGATGAAAGTATTTTTAGTGCATTGTGGCAACACAATCGTCGCTCAAACACACCGTGAACTCATCTGAAACATCTGCTTGCTTTACTGTCTCACTTATTTCTCATTCTCTCTCTCTCTCTGTTTTTTTCCCCTCAGGCCCTCCATTTCTCTTTTAATAGGACTGACCTGCACTATTTTTTTTAAAGTTGTAAATAAGATTATAGGAGTATGTTTTATGAGATGCATGTTGTTTGCACCAGGGTTGCTATAGTAAACTAAAACCATAAAATAAATAAATAAAAATGTTACTTGAAATAAAATAAATGTTAACTGAAATAAAATATAAACAGAAATATTTTAATTCTGGTAGTTTCCAAGAAAATGTTTCTCATTTCATTTAGTTTGAGTACTAAAATAACTAAAACTAAATATATAAACAATTGAACAAACAAACAAATGAATAAATACATAAAAAAAAAACTAATAAAATGTAATAAATAAACTCTAATTAGTTACTACACTGAGCAAAGATTTACTTTGAAACAGTTTTCCACTATTATTTTAAACTTATTTCTCAAATAATTACAAAGAAACTGCAATTAACACATGTAATTAAATGTCAAATTTTTAAATAGAAAGAATGAAATAGTAATTGAAATAGTATTTTCTTGTAAACATACTAAAACAATCTTATTAATGTTTTCTTTACAACTTTGAAACATTATTTTGATGTACTACAATAACTAAAACGGATGACAAACAGCTAAATTACTAAAACTTTAGAAACTAATTCAAAGTACGAATAAAAACTATAATAGTATAACACTGTTTTGAAACAATTAAACAATAATAATGTCAAAACAAATTAAAATGTAAATAAAAACAGAAAATATTAAAATTGATATTTCCAAAAAAAACACAGGTGTAAAATATAAGACATGATGTTAAATATTACAAAACACCCATGAACAAACAAAAGCTGATGAAAAAACTGAGGTTAGCATGTGATATTCAGGTGTGCGTATCCATCATTGAGTGTGTGTGTGTGTCTGTGATCAGGTCATTATTCACACGAATGGGGTTTTTGATGGATAATATCATCTGTTGTTTTGTTGCCATATTGATCAGTGTTTCTTGCTCATTCCAGCACAGATTCAACGCCAAGTAGGTCACCAACACGCCTCCATGTTCCTAATAAATGAACAACATCTTTAGAGTACTTAAAAAAACACTTGATATTAATGACTGTCTGAAGAGGCCATTGTTTCTATCTGACACTTCATCGTTTTTGTTTCCTATTCTATGTTTTTGTAATTAAAGGATTTTTTAAAAAATATATAAAGTAATGTAATCATCCTCAAGTCAAACCTTTCTTTATTCCGTATAAAAATAATTTTGTCTAAAATGACAAAAAAAAAAAAATAATTATAATAATAATAAAATGAAAACATAAGAATGTGTTTTACCTTATTGCATCAAAATATATTTAAAAAATGCAAGAATTGTTAACTATATTATTAATTGGAATATAATGCAAAAGAGGTTTGCATTATATTTTTAATCGCATTACATTTATAATTTTATGATAATATTGTGATCATTTTATGAGAGCTAACATGGAAAGGAGTGGTCAGGATACTATTGAAAAAAAAAATGTTGTGCTTGCCAGGAGAAAATCATACAATAATTAAATAACAACAAAATTTAATTATTAAATCACTACATTATTCTTTTTTTTTGTTGATTGCTTGCCATTCATTTTATGTTTTCTCTCTATTAAACAATATTTGATTGCATCCATTCATTGCATTCAACTAGGTGTTAGTTTTCCTGCCAAGTTTAATCTTAACAAGCATTTTAGAGTTTTCTGAGTCTCCTGTAGCTTCTAAAAACGTCTGAAAAATCAGCCGATGAAAATACAAAACAGTTGCAGATGCTGCCACCCACTCTGGTCTGTTTCGGGCGGTCCGTCAGCGTTTGTGTTCCAGCTCTGTAATTAAGCTTCTGTTTGACAGCAGACAGACAGAAAACATGGCAGGCAGACCCTTACCAGAATTGTTTACTGTGCTTTTATTTATAACTTTTTAATGTGGTAAGACAAATTTGGATGACAGTTTGGGGCCTGACACGCAAACAACCAACAACCAGTCTGTTTAGCATTTAAGAAGTGGCCTTTGTGAGCTTTCCTAGATTAAACCTTTAAAAAAGTTTGCACCCTTGAAGTGAATTATATCAAAGACATTTTTTGGTAGGAATTTGCTAGGATCAAACAAATAATTAGTTTGTTCCCTGGCAACAACACATTATTTTCATATTTCTTAAAACCATCATAAATCATGTAAAATAGGCTACACATGTTGACATAAAAGAATTGAGAAAATAAGTCAAACTTCCCAAAACTACAGTTTTCACTTTTTGCATCAGAATGTCTCATTTTGTGATCCATGGAAAGACATATTGGTTTGAAACGAGTAAATAATGATCATTTTCAGGTGAGCTATTTCCTTTAAAAACGAATGCAATCTCTCTGTCCCGTCATTATAGCTCTGTGTAGAGATGATGGTTCTACTTCTGAACATAAGAAGAGGAGAGATATTACCAAAGATGATAGAAACTATGTGTCATCGCTGAGAAACCCATCAGTGTTTGAAGCGCGCACACACACACACACACACACACACACACACAAACCTGTGTCAGCCCATTCAGGGTGGGGTTCCCTCCTCCGCTCATGACTCATTCCGGAAATGTGTCATGTGACTCCAGATGGCCAATCAGACGCAGCAGAGCGGGGATTCCGTGTGTGTGGGAGTAAAAGCTTTAGCTAAATGACACATTAGAGCTTAACGCAATACTGCACTTCACCATTAACTCCCACTTATTATGTGGTTATGTGAGGAAATGGAGCTCAGAATAAAATTAAACCATATTTAAAGATGATGTGAGTAGCATACTAAGAGCATCTACACACAAAAACACAATTCTCATATACTCAGGATTAGAACAAATCTTTAACCATTTTACTTACAACCACAGAACACCTTAGCAACCCCATAGCGACGCATACTGTTATTTGGAACATTTTAGCACATGCTTATCAACACCCTAGCTTAATTTCATATTTCTTAAAACCATCATAAATTACACACACAAGATGTTTAAAAATAGCTGTTTGATGCATTTTTAGCCAAACGCCATGAAATGTTAAATATTTCAATATTTCATCTTAACAGAAAGGATATAGCTATAGAATAAATAATAAAGAATAAAAGCTATATTTACATGTTATGCATCCATGATTCTTCTGTGTTATCAGTGCTCTTTAAGACGTCAACGTGGTTGGTAGGTGTTCTGAGTGGATTTTGTTGCTTTGTGGTTGCTAGGTGTTCTGAGTGTTTTTTTTTATTGTTGCTATGTGGTTGCTAGGTGTTCTGAGTGGTTCCCAGGGTGTTGCTATGTGGTTGCTAGGTGTTTTGATTGGTTGCCAGGCCATTGCTATGTGGTTGCTAGGTGTTCTGAGTGATTTTATTGTGTTGCTATGTGGTTGCAAGGTGTTCTGAGTGTTTTTTATTGTTGCTATGTGGTTGCTAGGTGTTCTGAGTAGTTCCCAGGGTGTTGCTATGTGGTTGCTAGGTGTTTTGATTGGTTGCCAGGCCATTGCTATGTGGTTGCTTGGTGTTTTGATTGGTTGCCAGGCCATTGCTATGTGGTTGGTAGGTGTTCTGAGTGATTTTATTGTGTTGCTATGTGGTTGCTAGGTGTTTTGAGTGGTTTTTATTGTTGCTATGTGGTTGCTAGGTGTTCTGAGTGGTTTCCAGGGTGCTGCTATATGATTGCTGGGTGTTCTAAGTGTTTTTTTTTTTCAGGTGTTTGCTAAGATATTCTGAAGGGGTTTTATTGTTGCTGAGTGGTTGCTAAGGTATTTTGAGTGGTTGTTAAGGTGTTCTGAAGGATTTTTTATTGTTGCTATGTGGTTGCTAAGGTGTTATTAGTGTTTTTCTTGGTATTGCTAGGTGGTTGCTAGAGTGTTCTGGGTGGTTGCTGTGATCTTCTGGTCTGTAAATATAGCTTGTGTCCTTTAATATTCATTCGTTTGATTTTTTTCACCTGTTTTCTGGTGAAAATTGTGCATCTGATCACTTAATAAAATAATTCATGATTTGAGGGATTTCACAAATGCTGTGGAGGAAGAGAGAGCATTACAGACCTGATTTCTTCACACACACACACACAAACACACACACACTCACACACAAACACACACACACTCACACACAAAAATAGGCTTCTGCTCGGTGGAGAAAAAAGCCAATTAACATCAATGTCAGCAGTCATTTATTATCCGCAGAAGTAAACTGAGGTGACAGCGAGAGGAAGAACCTCCACACCTCCTCTATAACGCTCACTCTTTCTCACTCTTTCTCTCTGTTTCTCTCCATATTTCTCTTCTCCTCACCTGTGATGCAGCAGGCGTTTGTATGCCGTATGCTGACGGCTTTTCCAGCTCATTGTTCCTCAGATCTCACGTTATATTGACAGAGCCACATCTGATGTCTGCAAACACACCAGCACCTGTACCAGGTGTTTGACGGTGCATCCCTGACACGAGACGAGGATTACAGCCGTCTGTCAAGGGGTGAGCTCAATGAATCTTCATATAAATAATTTAATTTATAACATCTACAGTACATATCTACATAGGTATATACTGGTGATTTAAAACTATATACACTACTGTCAAAACTTTGGAATAATTAAGAATTTTAAAAGAAGTCTCTTCAGCTCACCAAGGCTGCATTTATTTGATCAAAAATACAGTAAAACAGTAAAATTGTGAAATATTATTACAATATAAAATAACTGTTTTCTGTATGAATATCTATTAAAATGTAATTTATTCCTGTGATCGAATTTCCCAAAAATATGAAGCAGAACAGCTGTTTAACATTGATAATAATCAGAAATCTTTCTTGAGCAGCAAATCAGCATATTAGAATGATTTCTGAAGATCATGTGACACTGAAGACTGGAGTAATGATGCTGAAAATTCAGCTGCGCATCACAGGAATAAATTACAGTTAAACAGATATTCACATAGAAAACATATAATCAAAATTTCAAAAATATATAACAACACAACTTAATTTTTGATCAAACAAATGCAGCCTTGATAAGACTTCTTTTTTGATTATTCCAACATTTGACTGGTACTGTAAGACTGAAGAATTGAAAATGTTGAAATGACATACAGTTAATTGTGCTTCACCATAAAGCATGTCAATGTAACATCTGACCGAACTATGATCACTTCGTTTACCACAGTGAAAAAATCACATGCAACAGAAACACAGTAACAGCTTAACCATCCCAGCGATGACTGACACCCGCCCACTCCTGTCCGCTCGTGTTGTCTCACCTGTCATGTGACCAACGGGTTGCTACAGCACTAAGCAGGTCATTTGTGGAAATGTGGAGATGTTCACGTGAGCGTTTGTTCGGCTGCATTATGAAGGGCTGCTCGCTGTCTATTCAGGCTTAGATAAGTGCTGTAAGTGTGAGGCTGAGCCCTGAGGTCAAAACAGATGCTATTCATGAACAACAGAACCGAGAGACATAAATGGAGATAAATATAGTCTTTCCAGAGTAAAAAGGGGAAACAACTGAGGTATTGAAGAGATTGTGTTTTCTTCTTACAGTCGAAAGTGAACTGAATTAATCCAAGCGAGGCAGCACTTAAAAATAACATCCAATGATGGACGTCATTCATTAGGGCTTTCAGGCTTTTCCAGCGCACACATTCAAGTCACATTCAAGCTGTATTTCCATCTCTGAAAGCATCTGTGTGTTTCACAAATCTTTTACACACACACACACACACACACACAAAAAAAAAAAAAACACACACACACACACACACACACACACACACACGGTCGGCAGCAGGTATGTACTTGCTGTATGAAGCTCAAATGATGAAAGAGACGCAAATCCGTCCTTTGAGTAATTCACAGAGGGCAGTTCGGCATTATATCAGCTTTCTCGGCCTTGAACAAAACAATTCCTTTAAGCGTTTCCCTTTTGTACCCCTTTTGTTGAATAAAAGTAAACATGTATTTAAAAAACAAATTAAATGAACTGTAATTCATAAAGTGGGATGCATTTTGTTGTGTATATGGCTGTTTTGTAAATTATAGGAAACTGTCATACAGTATCTTTTATATTTAGGATCACTACAATGCACGTATTAATAAATAAAGTCCCTGGTTTCCAAACAGGTTTCCAAAGTAATGCCCCTCCCACTTCCTATTTAGCTCCACCCCCAGTCTGCCATTGATTTAACTAAATTCACACATCTCATTTCTGCTTTGACCGTTGGCCCCTGCTGTACTGATTACAGCTTTGGCACACTCAAATCCAGCTCTGTGTTTCACAGATAACATTGGGGACAGACACTCACCGTAAGAACGGTACTTAAGGAGGATGGGGAATGTTACTGCTGACTGAGAGGGTAAAATCAGCCGCTCTCTGGGTCAGACTGAGAGATAGAGGAGAATGCAAGGTTAATTACATCAGACAGGCAGAGAAAAGAGAGCATGTGTGGAGACTCACAGTAAGAAGTCCTTTCTCGAGGTCCAGCCAAAGTCAGCTTTTAATATTTCTTATAAAAAAACAGTAAGTCACCAAGATCACAATTGTGGTTTTTACCATGATTAAGGAGGTTTTAGGTTCTCTGCCTCTCGGGGGTTACATGCTTATACATGCTTAAATGTATAGTTCACCCAAAAAAATAAAATTTCCTAAAAATGTCCTCACCTTCAGGTCATCCAAGATTAGGATGAGTTTGTTTCTTTTGGACTGTTTTGGCTTGTAAAAGCTGCTTGATCTTTGCAGATTTCTCTCTTTTCATTGAAGCAATTTATTATACTATGGACTCATATTTTAGCCTAAAGCAATGGTTTGTAGTTAAAATGTCTTAATGATGGATTTGCTTCTTACAAACACGCATATTCTTCTCCACACCATAACTTAACTAATGAACTGAAGTGGATTACATTACATTTTATTCATCAATCAGCTGTTTGGACTCTCATTCTGACGGCACCCATTCACTGCAGAGCATCCATTGCTGAGAAAGTGATGGAATACTACATTTCTCCAAATCTGATGAACAAACAAACTCATCTACATCTTGGATGGACTGAGGGTGAGTAGGTTTTCATCTAATTTTCATTGTTCCTTCCTTCAGTTGTTCCTTTAAGTAAGAAGTTATCAAAGAAAGTAAGTAACGAGTATTAAAGTTTAAAGTAGGTCTGTGTGTCTGCTTAATTAGTAATGCATAATTTCTGAAAGTTTGCACGCAGACAGTGAATGTTTTGACAGATAGTGGTGAATTTAAACAGGCACCAATTACACCCTTCCCATCCACCCACAGAGGTCTTCAGCATCACCACACAGGTGTGAGTTTTATCAGTAAGCAGGAACAGGTTCTCTTTCTCTCTCTCTCTCTCTCTCTCTCTCTCTCTCTCTCTCTCACACACACACACACACACACACACACTTTACTAATATATACATATATTTGTGTGTGTGTATGTGTGTGTAAATTTAATGTATGTTAATGGATGTTCAGTGGTAATTTGAACCTTTTAGATATTTTTGTTAGTTTTACCTTTGGTCACATGATGATTATAGATGATCTGGTCATCGCCTCCTCACTCAAGGGACCACCTGATTTCTGTCCCACAACCCTTTGCTCTGATCAGTATGTCATCTCCATGGCAACATGCCCTCTCTCACACTCACAGGAAAAGTCTTGAGTGGATTAGAGGCAGAGTTATTCAAATCAAAGAGAGCATGCTAATAATTATAGGGTCATCAGTGAAACTACAGTTGTCTGGAAATGTTTGTGTGCATGCAAGCACAATATTGCCATTTTTATTGAATTATATTGAATAACCAATATGCATATATTGAATTACATTATGTCCATGTATAGTATTAAATTACATTATGTGTAGTGATAGACCAATATATTATTACCAATTTGTGTATATATAAATTTCTTATATAGAGAGAGAGGGGGGGAGAGAGAGATAGAGAGAGAGAGATTTTTTTAAGGTAATCATTTTGGAATAATTTATTTAAATTTAATTTAAATTGCTGAAATTATAATATTATGATTCCTGAAATTACCATTTTTAAAGTAATCATTCAGAAATTAACTATTCACAAATAATTGCAATAGTTTAGATGTATAATTCCTGAAATAAAAATAAAAATTAAATATGATAATTATGTTTTTAATATATTTTTATTAAGTATTTCATTAAATCAACCACTGAAAAAAATCAACTATTAATCTGAATATGTGTATATACAGTATAATTTTACTGAAGCTTTGGCAATGTAAAGCTGTTTTTTACCGTGCCAGTAAAGTTTCTTAAATGGTTAGAGAGAAGAAAACTTTATTAGTGCCCATTTGAGCTGAAAACTCTAAACAGCTGGTGTTGGATGCGAATGCGAGCACATTAGCATATTTATTGCGGCCGTTAGAATGAGCAGGGAACCCTGCACTCTTCCTTCCTGCATCTTCATCCCTCTTTTGATTCTCAAGATTTCCAAGAGGAGGAGAGCTGAATGATAGAGTTCAGGGTGGTTCTTTCCGTGCGGGTGGAGAGGCCGGATAGGATGTGAGATGGATTTCTCTCCCAACAGCTCTCCAGGGAACCGTTATAGCTCTAAACAAAACAGAAAACCCTCCTCGAGGCAGGGACTCATTTCACACATGCTCCTCATCTTTATTTTTATGCCTTTGTGATGTTAATGGCCACTGACTTGAAAACCCATCAGAACTCCTGTTAGAGTCAATGCTGTGAACTCCAGCTGAATCTCTGGAGCTTCTGAACCCAGCTGATGTCTCGGGTCCAAAGGGGAAGCGATTGTAAACGTTTCCTTTCATATTCACGTGTTCATTTGGGTCTGTTCTGTGTGGTTACACTCTATGCAAGATCAGTTCTGTGTAGTTCTATAGAATCGGTTATGTATGAATCTGATCTATGATATGGGTATGTTCTGTTATATGGTTCTGAGTAGAACTGTTTTGTGCAGATCTGATCTATGCGGTTCTGTATAGATCTATTTTGTGTAAATCTGATGTACATGGTTCTGTGTGATTCTTAGTGGATCTATTTAATGTAAATCTGACCTTTGTGGCTCTGTAGGGTTTGTTCAGTGTAGTTCTGTAGTCTCTGTGTTATATGTTTTTGATCTATGATGTTCTGTGGGATTCTGAGTAGATCTGTTCAAATCTGATCTATGTGGTCCTACAGGGTTCTGTCTAGTGTCTGTTTCATATGGATGTGGTCTGTGGGGTTTGTTCTGTATGCTTCAGATCTAACTTCTAACTCTTCCACAAGTGACATCACTTGCAATCATTTTATTTTATTATTATTTTTAATTGAATCTCTCAACATTTTGCAAAAGTATGCAGATGGTGGAGACAAGAAAAAAGAAACAAAATCACAATGTCACTTCGCCACCTGCACTCTCCGCTTCCTTCGACGTCACTTGCAATCGACACAAATCGTGCATGTTGCCAATGGAGAAAATACGCTGTGGTGGTTAAATGAATAAAACTAATTTAGTAAATGCAGGACCCTGTACGTTATGGTTCTAGATTAGTTTTAATCGTTTCTCTTTTGGCAACACGCATGATTTGTGTCGATTGCAAGTGATGTTGCAGGAAATGGAGAGTGCAGGTGAAGAAGCGACGTTGATATTAAGTTTCTTTTATGTTGTCTTCACCACCTGGCTACTTTTGTAAAATGTTGAGAGATTAAATAAAAAATATATATATACATAAAATAAATAAATAAAATAAAAAAGATGACAAGTGACGTCACTTGCGGAAGCGCAGGTGTCTGAGAGTGCAAGTGCATGTCTGCAGCCAGAGCCTAGCGCAGTTCTATGTGTTTTCTTCTTCAGCACCATGGAGAGCTCCCGCCGCTCGCTTAGCGCGAGCCGCTCGAGTCTGACCAGATTCCATCTCCTGCCTGGCGATGTGTCGCGTTCAGAGCCCCAGTGCCGCAGTTTTTTTATTTTTTTTTTTCTGATTGAGGCGTGAGTGTCGGGGGAAGCACAGAAAGTTAAAACCACTGAAACACGAGTCACTCCAACAAAAGCAGGAAAAAGCCCCAGAGCCTCCAGAGAATCGTGACTCGCGGAGAAAGAGCAATGCGTCACGGGTGGGTGGGGTGTTCGTATCCACGCATATATTCTCACTATGATCCTAATGCGCTCATTCCACTCCCCCGCCCCGCGTCGCGTCACATTCAGCGGGGCTGGCCGCGATACAACTATTGATTTCATCTCTCTCTCTCTCTCTCCGTCACTTCTTCTCAGCTTTTCTTCAAGTGCTGCAGAGAGACGCGGCTGCTGGTGCATTGTGAGGAGAGAAAGGAAAAAAAAAACGCTAAAGGAAGATCCGCGTTCACGCGCTCAGATGGCCGCGCGCCCGTGAAATCTGGACTCGCGCACAGTCGGTAAGTGATTGAGTTTTTCTGCAGGTTTTAGGCACGAGTCTAAAACGTAAAATGAACTTTAGCTGCATACAGGGAACATTCACACGGACGCGTTGTTGCGTTCATCGCGGTTTCGGCACGCATTTTTTAAAAAGTTGAAGTGTTTTTAACATAACACGCCAGGTTACGAATGCAACACAAAGACGCAAATCTTACGCTTGTGTACATTAATTAATAATTAAAATCAGCAGAACGCGTCCCATGTGAACGCTTTTAATTAAAAGCGGTGTCGAATCTGATTTCTATTTATGGCGTTTCACCTTTTATTTATTTTTTTTCTCTTGAAGTGTGTTTTTTAAATTGCCAAGCATGCAAAACCCATAAAACAATTACTGTAATTTCTCTTGTAGCCTATGTCAGTTTAGTCAGATTTAAATATTGGTTTTGCTCGAAGGTAATGAAGTCAGGGGTACTAATTAACATGCAAACACACATGTATTTACGTGTTAATGAGGTTTTTACAAATTAAACTGGACTATGTCAGGGTGGACATTTAGAATTATAGAATTTGAGTTTTTAATCAGGAATTTACGAGGATGTGCGCCATTGCATAATTTATATGTGCTAAAAAAGTGTTAAAAGTGTTATTTGTGATCCATTATTAATCCATTTTGGATTTGAGAGGCAAAAAAAAATTGTTAAAGAGCAAATATTAAATATTTTAAAGCTTATACACTGTATTTTTTTTCTGTGGAATACAAAAGGCGAAAATCTTTTACCCATATATATATAAAAATTGGTATCCATGTCTGTCAAGCTCAAAAAAGGACCAAAACCATATAGTAGACATAAAGTCTTTTGAAGTCTGATGAAAGCTTTGTGTGAGGAACAGACCACAAGTGACGTCAGCAGCATCAAACAACAACATTGGTTAATGTACCCAGATGTCACTGACACGTCAAACGCAAAGAAGTTCACCAGTGAATAATGACTTAGATTTGATTCTGTTCCACATGCAAAGCATCATATGACTTAAGAAGGCATGGAATGAATTCGAATGGATCACTTATGACAAGTTCACTGCTCTTTTTGGAGCTTGACAGATGAAAAAAGCCATTCTGCGTGATAAAGATTCTTTAAAATTATACATTTGTATTAAGAGAGAGTAAAGAATGACAGCTTTTGGCTTGAACTATTCCTTTAAGTAGTAAGCATGGAAAAACCCATAAAGATTAAGCATTATTCTGAATACTGGAGAAGACGAATGTGTGTGTGTGTGTGTGTTTTAAGTTGCTCAAGGGCTCCCGGTGGTGTCCTGGATTATAGAAAGAGAGAAAGAGAGAGTCACTTTAGGATCTTGTTCCCTGACAGAGCAAAATTTGTGTGACTGTCACAAGCTGACAGAAATCCACCTGAGAATGAGTCATGGAGTGCATGTGTGTGCATGTGTGTGTGACGGAAAGATAAAACGGAGAGGGAGGGGGATTGATTCCCGTGCACAATGTCAAGACAGGCGAAATCTCATTACGGGGCGCAGCTTGCGTCAGAGCCGGACCGTGATTGATGCCTTTTCCCGGTTTGCTGGCGATTCACGTGCAGGCCAATGACTTTTCACCAAGTGGTAGTAAAAGGGTGAAAGCTGTGGTGCGTGAAACAACCTGCCTGAGAGAGAGAGATGAGCTGAATACACAACTGTAGCGCTGTCCTGTAACTGCAAATGTAGCTTTATTACAGTAAAGTGCTGTAGTAACAAATAAGTAGCTTTTTGGATAGACTTTTTTTTTGCACATCGCGGTATCAAGGTATTCTTTGGATGAACATGTATTGTAAGTATAACATGTATGGCAATCAATCAGTACCACAGCAGTTCTCAAAATACCCAAGTATTACCATCTGATACCTTCACTTCACCTCTTAAAGGCGGTTTTAGTTGAAATCTCATTGTGTTGACCAGTTTTAACCTGAATATCTGCATTAGCCTGTGTGTTTGCTTGAGCTGCTCCTTTGACATTTACCATTTTTATGAGAAGAATGATTCACTTTTATTCAGGTGAACCACATATTTTTAAGTCAAATACATCCTATTGAGGTGACGCTTTTGTGCTTTCAGAAATATTATATTTTATTATATTTAATAGACTTTTAATTTAATATCTTATATATATTATCTATATATATATATATATATATATATATATATAGATATATATATATATATGTATATATGTATATATATCTATATATATATATATATCTTTAGTCTATTAAAAGTTAAAAGTCCTTAAGTGTAATAAAAATTTAATATAATATATTATAATATATAGTAATTTGTTTAAATTAAAAATATTCATAAAGTTATACATAATAAAATATAATAATAAGCACACACATACATATACATATACATATACATATATATTTATATAAATATATATATATCATATATATATATATATATATATATATATATATAATATATATATATATATATATATATATATATATATACATGTATAAGCTTAAATTAACTCACTTAAAACAGTATATAATCAATTGGTCTTTTAATCTAGATGGCTTTTCAAGGTTATGGACTTTCAGATGCATCAGATATGTTTTTCACACACACACACACACACACACACACACACACACACACACACACACACACACACACACACACACACCACCACACACACTCTCTCTCTCTCTCTCTCTCTCTCTCTCTCTCTCTCGTGTATGAGTGTGTCAGCTGATCAGTGGAGTGGATCAGACAAAGAGTCCCTCAGCACACAGAGATGTGACCTTTGACCTGTAGTCTGAGCCACTGACAGGAAAAGCACAGACATTCACTTTACACACAGTACATTGTAACCCGCTGTGTTTGAAATTACTTCTGATAACATACAAATTATGTTTTTTTTTTTTTCATTGTTAAGATTTTAGATTAAAATATATTCCATTTCACCATTTTAATCCAGTTTTAGTTTTTCCATTTCACTTAAATAGTGTACTGCGGTGTATCAAATGAATGTCTAAATGTGAAAATATATCGTATAGTCACACATAATTTGAGATGAGCAATGCAGCAAAATGTCAGGTAACCTAATAAATTAATTTGTTTTATTCAGGATAGAACTGTCAATCCACCTACTTTAGGTTATATCAAAATATTATTATTATTTTTTTTAGTTGTTTAGTTTGTTTAGTTTTTTAGTTTGTTTAGTTATTATCTTAGTCCAAAGTCCAAAGATAATAACGCAAGAACTGCACCTTTTATCTCCTTACAGTTTGCTGTTTCACCAAAATTAGTTCTAAAGCCAAAACAACTTTTTGTTTGTTATTTAAGACCAAAATTATGTTCTATAATGTCATAATAGCAACTTTTTAAAAATATTATCAGTGTCTTATTTCCAAATCTTATATTTATATGTGTGTGTGTGTGTGTGTGTGTGTGTGTGTGTGTGTGTGTGTGTGTGTGTGTGTGTGTGTGTGTGTGTGTGTGTGTGCGTGATGAATGTTTTTTAGAAATATTTTGCTGCCTAAATTATTTTTCTTTACCCTCATAAATATCCTGGTTTATTCAGGAGAAAAATAATATTTAATATGACCCAAATCCACCTAACTATTTTAGATTTTATCAGCATATGATAAATATATACATATAGTATTTCAAGCCTACTGTATATAATGTAACAGCACTACTGTATAACTCCATACATCATGTAGTTTCACCAAAATCTTTTTTTAATAGATTGTACTTAGTCTGTACAGTTTTTACTGTATAGGTAATAGATCAAACTGTAGGAATGTGTCTACATTAGACACACACACACACACACACACACACACACACACACCATTGCCTTCATTCCAATCTGTGCAGGCGTCCAGTATGAGACTCTCGCAGCTGCTGGAGAGTCCCAGTGACCAGTGAAGCCTTCAGCTATCCATCATTACATTACTGCAGGATACACGTGTGTGTTTGTGTGTGTGTGTGTGTGTGTGTGTGTGTGTGTGTGGGTGGGTGTGTGGGTGTGCGTGTGTGTGGTCTTCAGTTGAAGTTTACTGTTTTTCATCAAACCACCAAGTCTTATGAACCATAGATCTGTTTTCTAGGTGATCCAGGGACAGTGAAATTCAGTGCGACCTTCCTCATGCAACTTTATAATTACTCACTCCAACACATTATCAAACACTAGAGTGAAGAAGGTGTGTGTGTGTGTTGTTCGTTTGCCCTGGAGTTATACGTATTTAGTGCAATTACCCATTTGTGGAGGGGTCAAACCTCTCGTCTTACGGCTGATGCTGCAGCGTCCCGCGAGTTCATTCCCTTTCCTCCCCCTCCCGCGCTCACATTGGGGTTAATGCAGAAAAACGGGTGTCGCATTGATTACATCAGCCCTTGAATGATGTCATAGTTACATCAGGGACTGCCTTTATTTGGTCTAAGAGGAAATGATGCCACGCTTTGCTGGTTTTTAGGTCTGGCTGTTGCCGCAGTGTTCCGGACATACCGTTTTGAGGGAAAGCAAGTTTTTCTTGGATAATTTTAATGAAAATGCTGCTTTCATTTGACCAGATTTGTGATTGATTGATCTGTTGTTATGTGTTACGGGTCAAGTCTGTCATGTCATGTCTTCTTACAGTATTTCATGTTAAGTGTATACTGTATAGGGTGTGAGAGAGAAGGCGTGCATGTTCCCCTCTGTGATTAATGAGGGGTTCTCCAACAGCATCAGCAACCCGTGAAACACAACTGTTGGAGAATCATTCGTTTTGTTTCCGCTGAATCTGGACAGATTTCGCTGATTTTTCAGAAAACAGGCCAAACACACGAACGAGTCATTTCTGAGAATCAGATCTTTTGATTCATTTGTTTGTTATTTCTTCATGTGTTCCCAAACCATGTGATTTGATATTTTAAATCGGTTTTAATAAATGACAATGCTGAATATTATAATCAAGATTATGCTTTTCCATAGCAAAAACTTTTCCATGCATTTAAGAATCTGTGAGGGGGATCATTAAAAAAAATGAATCGTTGATGAATCATATTTTTTAATAATATTGCCAATTATGCTTGCTCACTCGTAATTTTACAATTTTTAATTGTATTTATATTATACATAAAGAAATGTTTCTTAATGTTTTAATGTATTTTGGTTTTAGGGACTAAAACAACAAAACTAAAGAAAATAAAAAGTTCTTTCTGGAATTTCAAAAGGTCTTCTATGATTTAGAATTATCTAGTTCTATTTGGAACATTAAGTGTAACCTTAATTCTCTTAAGAATAGAATAGAATAGAATAGAATAGAATAGAATAGAATAGAATCTTTGTGTGATGCACCAGACCATCTGGAAGTGTTTGTAGTGGAAGGACAGTACGGATGAGACTGAACTGTGGTATTGATGCGCTTTACTGTGGAACTGAATTGAATCGTTGTGGACGTCTTCATCACAGATGGAATATTCTCTGTTGTATTCTCTGGTTTTCTTATTCTCAGAGATATCTGGTACAAAGAGTTTACTGGGGTCAGAGAAAGTGAGTGTGTTTATTTTTCATATGTAAGGAGATAAAATGAGATGAGTGTGTATGTTTCTGCTGGAGAGAGGAATGGTGCTGCAATGCAGCAGGGCTCTTCTGTGTTTGAGAGATCCTGAGAACATCCTTCAGAGATGCACACGTGTGTGAAGTGTCAGTGTCTTGTAATGTCTGCGTGTGGAGGTCTCTTCTTCTTCATTATTCTTTGAGTCTGTCCTGTTAATGTCCACATCTCTTCCTGTGGAGGTGAACAGTGTGAATGCAGTTAAACTGGGCTCTCCGTCCTCTGCCCGCTGTGCCAGCCTGATTTATGGCCCTCCTGTGTTTCTGCATGAACACCTGAGATCTGCAATGCTTTCACTTGTTCAATTACAGCTATTCAGTTAAAACCAAAAATACCCAACTAATTCAGATCTGAAGTAGACTGAAATTTGATACTAATTGAAAGTTTTTACATTTGATTTTCTTTGCTTTGTGTGTGGATAGATAGATATATTTAAAAATATGTTAAAATTATCTCTCTTTCTCTCTATCTCTCCAGAGAAAGAGAGAGAAAGAGAAGAGAGAATAAAAATATGACTCTGTTTCTTCTCCCCATAGTTCCCTTCCCCTCTGAGTGAATGAAGCTGTCTGTCAGAAGGAGCCACATATGTGTCCACTGCTGTCTTTCTCCTAACCACTCGAGTGACCCGCAGTAACACTGATCTCGTCCTCTGAAACTCACGTTTGATTCCTGACTGGTGGAATCCACTTCTGCGGCCGAACAGCTGAACTCTCCAAAGATGGAGGACCCGTATAGAGACAGGACGTCTCTGGTCAAAGGTGCTCGCGACATCGCCAAGGAGGCGAAACGCCACGCTGCCAAGAAGGTCAACAAAGTGGTGGACCGTGCTTCAAACGAATACTCCAGCCGCAGCTACAGCCGCTTTGAAAACGACGAAAACGAGGGCGCCGACGAAGACTGTTACTATTATCAGGACGGCAAGGCTCAGCGAGAGGATGACGAGGGATCCAGCGACGCCACCGAGGGCCACGACGACGAGGACGAAATATACGAGGGCGAGTACCAGGGCGTGCCTGCAGGGGGCGGGGCCATGGATGGGCGTGGCCAGGTGGCAGTCGGCCAGCTGTTGACGGATGGAATGAAGGACAAGCGAGAGCTGGAGAAGGAGAGAGAGGCGGATGAGGAGGAGCTGGCGCAGCAGTACGAGCTCATCATCCAGGAGTGTGGACACGGACGCTTCCAGTGGCAGCTGTTCTTCGTGTTGGGCCTGGCTCTCATGTCTGACGGGGTGGAGGTGTTTGTTGTGGGGTTTGTGCTGCCCAGCGCTGAGACGGACATGTGTGTGCCCAACTCTGGAGCCGGATGGCTGGGTGAGTGATGAAAGAATCGCACAAACAAACAAACACCATGGTAGGGTCTGCTCTGAAAATACTACTTTCATGAAACTGGCCAGTTAGTTTGGACTTTTTCTTTGCCAATGAAAGTAGTTTTAAAAGAAGCCAAAGCATCAAGCATGAGAAAACACACCATATTATGATTTGATCAAAGGTTATCAGTCCAATCAAACAGTATTTTTTTATTTATTTACAATATTTAAAATAAAAAAAAATTAAAACAAAGATTATATGTATATATATAATCTTTTCGCCTATATTTTATCTAAACCAAAAAATATAGGCGAAAGTGGTTTTTCAAAAAAAAAGGAAAAATATATTTTATTATATATCACCAAAAATATTCAGTTGTTTTCAACATTGATAATAATCAGAAATGTTTCTTGAGCAGCAAATCATCATATGAGAATGATTTCTGAAGATCATGTGACACTGAAGACTGGAGAAATGATGCTGAAAATTCAGCTTTGATCACAGAAATAAATGTAATTTTACAATATATTCAAATAAAAGCATTTATTTGAAAATGTAATAATATTTCAACATTTTTACTGTGTTTTTCAAATAAATGCAGCCTTGGTGAGCAGAAGAGACTTCTATCAAATACATAAAAAATGTCGCAGCCCCAAACTTTTGAATTGTAGTTTGAATTCTAAATGTAACAAATGTAATTTATCTTACTTTTTACATATAGGTGATGTATACAGTGTTAGAATATAATCAGCTGAAGGTATTGAAAGCACCTGTGCTGTCTTAAACTGGAGTCTGTAGGATGGATTCTGGAGCTGAGCCTATATTATTAATCTCTGTCTTTGTACCCACACATTTGTCTGTACTCACACACTATAAAGACAACAAGCTGTTTTTTTCCGCCCTTTGATGTAATGGAGGTTTTTTTTTTCTTGCGTGTGTGTGTGTGTGAGGGCTTGTATATGATGTGTAATGTGGGTGGTTGGGTGGCGTTTGCCAGTGATACCGTCCTGTGTCGTGCTTGTTTGATGGTTCTTGTGTGTGTGTGTGTGTGTGTGTGTGTGTGTGTGTGTGTGTGTGTGTGTGTGTGTGTGTGTGTGTGTGTGTGTGTGTGTGTGAGTAGAGACTGTCGATGTATTGTTCAATGATCTCTCTGGGTCTGGATGTGTGGGCTGGGCAGATTTGAGCGTATTTAAGAGGAACTGGAGTGTGTGTGTGTGTGTGTGTGTGTGTGTGTGTGTGTGTGTGTGTGTGTGTGTGTGTGTGTGTGTGTGTGAATGTGTGTTTTTCCTTCACTCTGTCTGTTATATAAGTTTATATTTATCTATTGTATGCTATTCATGTAGATGCATACATAAAACATAAACGAAATTAAATAGCTGACGTGCTCCAGATGTTTTCAAGATGTTCTGACAGAACACTGTCATGTTTAGCATCTACTGTATATTAATTACTTGCCAGTTTATTGTGATAATTTAAGTAGTAAATGCAATTATAATTTGCTTTGGTAGTCACCACATTTTGTATGTATTTTCCCCCACATTCAGTTTTTTCTTTCTTCTGATTTTGTTTTTGTTTTAAGGTCCATTTTAATGGTAACATTACATTTTAGTAATCAAAAAGCATACCTTATTAACTGAATTCATGAAACATACAGTACAGGTCAAAAGTTTGGAAACATTACTATTTTTAATGTTTTTGAAAGAAGTTTCTTCTGCTCATCAAGCCTGCATTTATTTGATCAAAAATACAGAAAAAATGTATTAAAATTTATTAAAAATTTTTTTTACATTTATTATACTTTAAATTATCATTTATTTCTGTGATGCAAAGCTGAATTTTTAGGATCATTATCACATGATCCTTTAGAAATCATTCTAATATGATGATTCATTATCAAAGTTGGAAACAGTTCTGCTGCTTAATATTTTTTCAAAACATGTGATACTTTTTTTAGGATACTTTGATGAATAAAAAAAAAAAAAAAAGCTATGTTTTTGAAATATAAATATTTTGTAATAACAATATACACTACTGGTCAGTAATTTTTTTTTTTCTTTCTTTTTTTTTTTAATAAAATCATACTTTTATTCAGCAAGGATGTGTTAAATTGATAAAAAGTGATAGTAAAGAAAATATATTATTAGAATTTTTTTTTTATTTTTAATAAATGCAGCTCTTTTTAACATTTTATTAATCAAATATATTAGACAGCAGAACTGTTTCCAACACTCATAATAAATCAGAATATTAGAATGATTTCTAAATGATCATGTGATAGACTGGATGTTACATGTGACACTAAAGGCTGGAGTAATGATGCTGAAAATTCAGCTCTGCATCACAGGAATAAATTATTTTTTTAAAGTATATTCAAATAGAAAACTATTATTTTAAGTTGTAATAATATTTCACAATATTACTGTTTTTTTCTGTATTTTTGATCAAATAAATGCAGGCTTGATGAGCAGAAGAGACTTCTTTCAAAAACATTAAAAATAGTAATGTTTCCAAACTTTTGACCTGTACTGTATACTTATTAAAAGTTTTTTTGTTTTGTTTTGTTTTTTGTTTTTTTGTTTTTTTTACAAATCAGGTTTTTCTAGATTCAGTTTTAATGGTTTAATTACATTTTAATATCCAAGTGTGTCTACTCAATTGAATTGGTAAAACTTTAACAATGTAATAATTTATTAAAATATGTAGAATAATGGGGCCCTATGATTTTATTATTATCTATTTATTTATTTATTTATTTATTTGTATTTATTAATTTTTTTGAAATTCTGTGTTGTCCCTTTTTTCCCCCTGGATTTATGATTTAATACAAATGTAGTACCAGTGGTAATTACATTAAAGCATAAAATATTATTCAATCATTATTTTAAAATGTAATAAAATTTAAACTTTAAAAAATTAAAACTAAAACGTAGACAAAAAATATTATTATTAATTACTTACTGTACAACGTTAATATATTTCCGTCACAATTACTTAAAATTAAACCAAATTTGTTATTTTAACGAGTTTCCATCACAATGTTTGAGTTTCTGTGTATATATGACATGCAACAGTTTTTATCAAATGAAAACAACTTTGTTGCATGAGCAGCAGCTGCTGTCATTCATTATATAGTGATTGGCTGTGATTGTGTTGCATCTTGCAGCATTTCCTCTTTCAGCGAGGACAGAAAAATGACTGGTCTCTGGAAACTTGTTGCATCATGTCTGAAGGATGTGGTGAAACTGTTATTTTATGATTTTTGGTGTTGTTAGCAGTTTCTTGATTTCATCTAATGCTATAAATCATTTGCATGTCCATTTGCGTCATGCATTTGATGCACATGCATGTTGAATTATTTGAGCAAGCGTAGTTGTAAATCATATTATGATTAAATAAATGACCAGAAGGATGATTTCCTCTCCTCCTGCTCTCTCTCTCTCTCTCTCTCTCTGTGTGTCTGACTGGTTCATGCAGATCAATACTCCACACTTAGTCTTGATTATCTCTCCTCTTCTGAAGACATGCATGTTCTGTCATTCACACACAAGCTCTGTTTCAAATCTCACAGAGCTCCCTAACTAGACAGCATCTTGTTAGCAGGAAAATGATGCTTCCTTCTAAGACTCCTCTTTTTTTAAGTCTAAAGGAAGCATTTCACATATCCTGCATTGATATTACAATTCCAGAATGCATTGTGCAGCAGCAAAAAAATCTAGAGTAATGCTGACTATACTTGTAGATCTATTTTTATAGTTATTCAATAGTTGTTATATAATATTTGGGGGGGGGTCTAATGCTATTTCATGCATTCTGACTTATTTACACTGTTAAATAGTTGGATTCTCATGTTTCAAAAAATGAGTTGGATGTATGACAGAGTATTTCTCTGCCAAATACACTCCTTCAGGATCCGTATAAGTTTCTGAAAGTTTTTTTTTTTGAGTATGCTCCTGCATGACGTCATAAAGGGAGAAGTTCCTTGTAAGCGTGCGCACACATCAACCTGGGCTGCGTTTCCCGTACAACGACATAACTCGCTGATTAACCACCATAATTCAATGCATTGTTGTGGAAACAAGCTAGTCAAATCCTAAAGCAACATACTTTTATTCTTTGTAAGGAATTCCAGTGAAAAACATTCGAGTTGAGTGAAGTAACTACATATACGTTTCATAAAAAACAAGAAAGGACAGATTCAAATAAGAGTGCAGTTTCTGTAGGTAGTTTGCCGTGTCTGGAGGTTAGTTTGAGTTAGTATGCAGCGTGTGTCGGCAGCTCACTAGCTTCAGCAGCAGGTAATGAACAGCGAGGCTCAGAAACGACTCTTCACAGCCACAGCGAGACGCTATTCATTTGTCCTCCTGCTGCAGAGCTTCTATTATATCTTATCTTTCTTCCTCCATTCTCCTCTTCTTCTTCCCCTTCAGTAAAGCTGCTTTATTCACCCTCTCTCTCTCTCTGTAATCACGCGCTCTTTTCCTCCTCCTGTCCTCTTTGTGCCCGTCGCACAGGACGACTCTTTCCTCCTGATGATGCTGGAACGATAACGCTGAGAAACACACACACACAGGCGCGCATTAGCAACAGGAACTAACACAATCATGTAAAACACACTCTGTTAGCCTGCGGTCGGATCAATAACTCTGATCGATCAATTAGACGGCAAGTGGAGTGGATGGAGATATTCCATAGTCCCGGATAAAGAGAGCTGTCAATCACAGATGCCAACGAAAGTACATGTTACCTCATTTCACCGTGAAACACGCGTGTGATGAAGAGATCATGCAGACGTTTATTAACCCTCTGTGAAGTTTGTGTGGCAGTCAAACATTACTGAGTTTTTTTTTTTATTTCAATGAAATGAATGTAGTATATTTTAGTTTGATAATGTTTTTTTGTATTTTTGGGGATTTTATGGTACTAAATTGTATTTATGATCCATTTATTACTTGTTTACTTCTTTTTGAGCCTGGAATTGTAATTTCTTTAGAAACTTGAATTTGTGGTAAATCTTGAATGCTTTGGAGCACAGACTGAAGTTTGGTCTCTTTTTAAAGAAAACACTTGGCACATCCCTCACGAAAATTAACCATGATTTTATTATAGTAAACAAGTAGTTACCATGTTTTTAAATTTTTTTTATATTGGTTACCAATTTACTGCAAATAGCATGGTTAAACTATGGTTACCATGGTTAATTTGTGGTTACCATGTTTTTTTTTTTTTCTTTTTTTTCATTTTATTTTTAATTAAACCATGGTTAATTTTCACAAGGGATTTTTGCTGAAGAGAAACAAAAATTATAGAAGTTTATTATTATTAAAAATAAAAAAAAAAAATAAAAATAATGCTAAATAAAAAAAGTATTAAAAAATATATATATATTGTTTTTTACATGAAATATATATTTTACAAAATATGTTTTACTCTGCAACTGCAATTAAATCAAAGTCATAAATCTAAACCAGCTGTGTTCCAAATTTGAGGTTGATATCACAAATAAATTCAGTCAGATTTTGTTTTGGTGAAGTAGCAAACATTTCCAATGCAGTCATTGACTCTGAACAATACAAGTCTAACTTTTTTCCAGGACCATTTAACCATTTTGAACCATGTTAATGTTTGTGTGTTCACATGACAACTGCCAAAACCTTTACCATGTTTTGTACCATTCCAATAAAGAAAAAAAAAAAGAAAAGAAAAAAAAAGTTAAAATTTTCCGTCAAAAATAACTGAAGAGTCCCCGAGGTTTACATTTTTTTTTAAATAGAATACATACAGAAATATGTGATGTGGGTGATTCAGCGCAGCCATTAGCTGGTGTGTTGGATAGATAGAGAGGATGGAGTGATGGAGAGATGAGCAGAATGAACTCTGAGAGGTGAGACGCTCTTCTGCTGAAAAGACCCCTGAGAGGCGTCTGTAATATGCCCAACATTTTCTGATTTCACGCTTTACTGCTCTCTCTCTCTCTCTCTCTCTCATACTACAGCCTCAGCAACATCAGATGTTGTACAGATCAAGTTGTGTGTGTATGTGTGTGTGTGTGTGTGTGTTGTGTGTGTATATATATATATATATATATATAATATATATATATATATATATATATATATATATATATTATATATATATATGTATATATATATAAAAGATTTCTATTTCAAATAAATACTATATAAATAATTTCCATTCATCAAAAAATCTTGAAAAAAATGTATCAAAAATAAAATGCTACAAAAGATTTCTATTTCAAATAAATACTATTCTTCAAAGAATCCTGAAAAAAAAAGGTTTGCACAAAAATATTCAGCAGCACAATTGTTTTCAAAAAACAGTTATAATAGAATAATAATCAGAAATGTTTCTTGAGCAGCAAATCATCATATTAGAATGTTTTCTGAAGATCATGTGACACTGAAGACTGGAGTAATGATGCTGAAAATACAGCTTTGATCACAGAAATAAATTATATTCTAACAGATATTCACATAGAAAATAGCTATTTTAAATAGTAATAAATTTTCACATTTTACTGTATTTTTAGACCAAATAAATGCAGCCTCGGTGAGCAGAAGAGACTTCTTTCAAAAACATAATAAAACCTTAAAAACCCCAGACTATTAGTGTATAATAATGAATAATAATATGTAGTTAGGACCAATTATTATTGTTAGGTGTATTCATTTAAATAATTAATGAAAAGTATATTGTAACAGATATTCAAGTGTTTGATCTAGTTTAATTTTCATGGACTTTTATTTATTTAATTTGTTTCGATACAGTTTCCGTTTTCTTTTGTTCTAGTTCCATCCTCAGTTGTCATGGTTTCTGAGTTGCTGGTGTCGTTCTGTTCAGGTGTTCGTCCTTAACTTGGTTGGCTCTGTGTATTAAAGTTCCTCTTGTTTCGGTTCAGTTTGTCTGGTGTCATCAGTGTTTTGGTTGTGTTTAGTTTGCCTGCCTTTTATGGATTCTCTTCAGTGTGGATTATTAAAGACTTTTGAATCTTCATCTTCTTCATTGTGTGTTTTTAACAACCAAGTTGTGACGTACATATATATATATGACACTCACGTCAAAACCAGAGCAGATGTAGATACAGCAGATACTGACGACACTGTCTGAACAAACAGATCAGATCTCAGTCATCGCCTGAGAAACTACAGCACCGAACAAATATCATGCTTGATTAGTCTTTATCTGTCCAGAGCTTCTGTAATTAAAACATACAGGACGTCCGGCCCGCCCACACTCGTCCTGTTCTGCACTCTGATTGGTCGAGCCAATCAGACCATATTTAGTTATGAATCTTACCCATTAAACACACATTGACCTTATCGTATTTGACAGTACATGACTCGTTTTCCACTCCCTATTTTCCATATTCCCGTGTCTGGAGTTTTCCGTCTCGCTCTGGTTGTCGCTCGCGCAGGTTTCCGCAGGGATTTTCTGACAGGATCAGGGGAATTACAGGCGATTCTCTGAGCTGAAATCAGACCGAGAGAGAGAACGAAAGAAAAAGGAAAGCTCATTACTCTCACTGAATGCTGGGAAATTAATAACAAGAGCTTTAACATAAAGATTCAATTCACCAGCATAATCACACATGAGAGGAAAGATTGCGCAGCGAAAGAGAAAATATGAAGGAAAAATAGATTTTTAGTTATTTCTGCACCATTTAGGAACATTCTGTGTATGATATTACAAAAAAAGCACATTTAATAAGCTGAAGCCCCATATTTGAGCATATATGTTTGGTTCTTAAAGAGCCTCTCACCGTTTGATGAGCTGAAACGGGTTCATGTTTTCAGTCCTGACCTGAAACGAGAATAACCTCGTTCTTTATTCAAGCCTCAGTGACACGAGCTGCTGTGTTCCCCAATAGATAAACCAGCACAGTCCACTGATGAATTAGTTCAGGTTTGAAAAAGACACAATGAAGCTCCATTCGCGGCTTGTTTAGGAGAGCAGGTTTAGTTGAACTGGTAATCTAGAGCTGCACCAGTGTGTAATTCATATATTTGTATTTTTTATTTTTATTATGTATTATTTATTTATCTTGCTTGATTATAAACTTTATTTGTAATTTTCAAAATAATTAATATATGTGACCCTGGACCACAAAACCAGTCATTAGGGTCAATTTTTGTGAAATTGAGATTTATACATCATTTGAAATCTGAATAAATAATCTTTCCATTGATGTATGGTTTGTTAGGAGGACAATATTTGGCCAAGATACAACTATTTGAAAATCTGGAATCTGAGGGAGCAAAAAAATCTAAATATTGAGAAAATCATCTTTAAAGTTGTTCAAATGAAGTTCTTAGCAATGCATATTACTAATCAGGTTTTTATATATATACGGTAGGAAATTTACAAAATATCTTCATGGAACATGATCTTTACTTAATATCCTAATGATGTTTGTCATGAAAGAAAAATCTATAATTTTGACCCATACAATGTATTTTTGGGTATTGCTACAAATATATTCCAGAGACTTAAGACTTAAGGGTCACATATGTGTGTGTGTGTGTGTGTGTGTGTGTGTGTGTGTGTGTGTGGAGTGTGTGTGTGTGTGTGTGTGTGTGTGTGTGTGTGTGTGTGTGTGTGTGTGTGTGTGTGTGTGTGTGTGTGTGTGTGTGTGTGTGTGTGTTCACTTGACTGTAATAGTGTGGATGTGTGTTTCTGAAATCAGTTCTTTTGTTGATGGTGGTGTAAAGGTCTGTATTCAGTGCTGTCAGACAGTAATAGATGAGCGGGGCGTCCCGTCACGTCTGCACAGGAAGATAACACACACTCACAGAGAGAACACCAAACACACTGAGAGACAGAAAGAGATGAGGCTCGGGGTTTCCACTGGTAGAGCTGGGCTTCACTTACACACTACCACATAAATCAGGGTTTTATTACCGTTTCTCGAGTGAGCGGACAGGACTGGATTTATTACGGGCATATTTGAGTGTGTGCGTGTGTGTTTTCTGGACTGAATTAGTGTAGATACATCTAACTCACAAAAGGAACAATGAAATACACCTATTATCATTACTGTTAAAGCATTGTTCATCTTGAGTAACTAAAAGTCCTGTGTACCTCATCAGGATTTAAACAAAATAAGCGTGATTAGATAATAACTGATGATGAGCAAATGAGTTTTCATTTTTTAGCTAATCTTTCTTCTTAAAGGGACAGTTTACCTGAAAATGAAAGTTCAGTCATCACTTTCTCACCCTCATGTCATTAAAAACCAGTATGATTTTCTTATTTCTGCCGAACATAAAAGATGCACTGCAAAAAAATCTTTCTTTTATTTACAACTTCACAAAAAATATTTTTTTTAGTTTAAAAAAAAAACAGTTATCTCTCATGAGATCTCAACAACATTCATGTGAGAGCTTTTACTGTACTCTTACTGTACTGTCTCACTTTTGTCTGTTTTTATTTCTCCAGAGAAACTGCATGAGAAACATCTGAGACAAAGCCGGTGTTGTTATTGTTAACTAAAACTATTAAAAATCAACATGTTTTAATTGAAATGAGCCTGAAATAAAACAAAATACAAATATTAGATGGAAAAACTTCAGGAATGTACTGAAATAAGTAAGTTTAATTAAAAGTAGTAAATTAAAAATAAATTAAAGCTTAATAGAAAAAAACTGCAAAAAGACAAGCGCGTATTAATTAATAAATAACATATATTAGATGAAAAACCTAAAGAAACTTAGAAAAAAAAATTAACAAAATCACAACAAAATTATAAAAACTTAAACTAAAAGTCTAAAAATAAAAACTAATTCATATTAATAAATAAGTCATAAATAATACTAATAATAAATAAGTATATAAATAATACTAAAATAACATGATACTTAAGACAACTGAGAAGAGCTCTGAAAAATCATAATTTTTTTGTTGTTTTATATATTTTTTTAATGTTTTTATGTCTTTTAAAACATCGGAGTTTAAGTTTGTTTGTCGTTAAGCATGTAAATCAAGTGAATGGTCTCTTAAATCATCATATAATGATGGGACACAAACATACCAGTGTTATTTTAGTATTACTGAGATACAATTATAGTGTTTTATTAATATTTTAATAAATTATAGATTTCCTTTATAAATTTTCTGTTTTTCTTTTATTTTTGGACAAAGTTTTAGTAATTTCATTGTGTGTCATTTTTAGTTTCGTTTTATATATATATATGTGTCTATATGGTTTTTATTCATCTTTGTTACATCATGTTAAAGAGAATGAAAATGTGAAATGTTGCCTTGGCAACTAGCTGAAATAAAGGTTTTTCATATATTGTATTTTATTTCAGTAAATGTTTATTTCAAATCAAGTAATAGAAATGCTTTTTTATGGTTTTAATTTTAGTTTTAGTTGACTACAGTAACCCTGAAACACACACTTTCTCTGTATATGCTGTTTCACACCGTGCTGTCAGCGTTTCTCATGTGTGTGTGAAGTGTAATGTGGTTTCCTGTGATGGTGAGCTCACAGTCCTCCTCGGCGTGTGTCCGCAGGCAGTGTGGTGTATCTGGGAATGATGGTGGGCGCGTTCTTCTGGGGCGGTCTGTCAGATAAGGTGGGTCGACGTCAGTGTCTGCTGGTGTGTATGTCAGTCAACGGCTTCTTCGCCTTCCTGTCGTCCTTCGTTCAGGGCTACAGCACCTTCCTCTTCTGCAGGATGCTCTCGGGGTTTGGGTGAGTTCATAGTCCATCCGTCTTCTGCTTTCATGAGCTTTCCTGTACTTAATGACTGTGGGTTAATTAACCGCACCGTGAGGAAAGATTACCGATGACGTATGGGAAAGGTCATTCAGAGTGTTCTTAAGACAAGACAATAGAGTTCAAACTCAACTACACTCTAAAAAGTGTTTCAACCCAACTTTGGGTCAAATATGGACTAACCCAACTTTTGGGTTAAGAATTTAATAAAAAATCTTAAACCATATTTGTCCATATTTGACCCAAAGTTGGGTCGAAAGCAATAGATATCACCAAATTTACCCAGCTGATTACATAAAGATAAACGTTTTCTGAAATGTTATGTTTAAATATGCAAATGAGGCATTATCTAATTAAATACACACTATACTTCCATACATTTAAAGCAGAATTATTATAGTTAACTAAAACCATAACAAAGCATTTTTGTTACTTGAAATAAAATAAATGTTAAGTGAAATAAAATATTAATAAAACTTATTTTAATTCAGTTTTCACATTTTCAATTCGTTTAAATTGAAGTACTAAAATAACTAAAACTAAATCATCTAAAACTAATAAATAAAAATTAATAAAAACTAAATGGACATAACTGAATATAAATAAAAATGACAAAAACAACAAAATTACTGAAACTTAAACTAAAACTAAAGTCAAACAGAAAATCTAAAAATAAAATCTAATTTCAAAATATTGACAGAAACTGTAATAGTTTATCGATGATACTAAAATAACACTGGAATAAAGCCAGGCTGAAAATCCATGCTTTGAAATCTGCAGATTCATATAGATTAAGTGCAATAAAATAAAGACTTAAATGCATATTTTTTATGTTTTCTTTCTACTAGTCTGAAAGAAGGGAAAAAAAGGCTTTTCCTGTAGTTTCTCGCCTTAAAGGTGAAGCATATCATTTCTGTACCATTAAGTGCAAAAAAGTCAAATGCAAAGTAAAAATGCAGAGCCAGAAGCCATTCAAACTGAGCATTTGCTGTCTTTAAATTCTGTTGGGATGAATGTACATGAACCTACCAAATGCTTGAATAATTGTCCATTCAGGATTTCAGTCAGGAACACTCAGTGTTAATTAAAGAATCCTGGTGCAATCAATTTGCATTGGTTATATGAAGTTTAAATTTAAGCATGCATTTATTTATGCATGGGATTTTTAAAGAATTAAATTATTACGCATACAATATTATACATTTAAATGTATGCATTTTCTGTACTGTAAAAGAATAGCAATAAACTGCCCATTTCCCAGCATTCCCACTTTTTGAACTCATTAATAGGAAGTCAAATGTTTTGAAAGCGTCAGTGTTTCACTCTTCAGGGAGTCAAAATGCAAATAACTGACTTATAGTGACTTTTAATATTAAACTGATGGTATTTATAATGTTCACGTGTTGGGCTCGATTATTTGGACCAGACTTGAAATCAGCCTTTGATTTTGATGTGATATTGATATATGATTTTGTGTAATAATAAACATTCACTGTTAAGCAAATAAATGCATCATTAGGTTCCAACATTTCATGATAAATAAATCTGTTGCAGATTTTTAGATATGTGTAAAACACTGCTAATTATCCTTTCAGATAATGGTACATGTGCAAAAGAAATGCTAGCACTGACATTTTGTTCCTTTGAATCATTTTCCGAGTATTGGACCACTTCAGGACGGTAGGAATATCCCACATCTGACTAAACAACTATGATAAAACACAGAATTGAACACACACACACACACACACACACACGGAGACACCGGCTCTGAGCGTCACACACTCACTCTCAGTCCATTCCTCTCTCTCTGTCTCTCTTCAAGCTCTTCTGCAATGTCACAGTTGTTTTAACCTCCTGGCACAGACCCAGAACTTAAGAGGAGAGAGAGCGAGAGCGAGTCAGGGACAGCGGAGGGTTTATTGCTAATTGAATTTCAGCTTCCACCACTGCACTTACACCAGACCAAATAACCCAGACTCAATCACCACCACAAACACTCACAACACACACTCACAGCCGACTGCAACAGACTGTGTTCACAAATAGCCAGATGAACTACTAAAGAAGAAGCTGTGCTGAATTTAACTTAAATACTTTAAAAAATGAATTAAATTGATCAAATCTGACTGTTACAAAAGTGTTCATAATGTTACAAAAATTCAATTAGAAATAAATGATAGATAGATGTATATATATAAATTTAAACTTTAAATATGTGTATATATAAAATGAGATGCAAAACCTGTTTCCACTCTAATAACCATAGAAATATGCTGCAGACATGAATGTTAAAAGTAAAATGGTAAATTCTAAGTATAGGTTTTATGATGCTATTGATTGACATTAATGATACCGGATTTGATTAAGACTCATCTGGGCCTTTTTTAAAAAAAAAAAAAGAAAGAAAGAAAAGAAATTAATACTTTATTCATCAAGGACAAATTAAATTGATCAAAAGTGACAGTAAAGACATTTATAATGTTTCTGTTTCAAATAAATGCTGTTCTTTGAAATTTCTGTTCATTTGTGAATCCTGAAAAATAAAAAAGAATCACGGCTTCTACAAAAAAAATATAAAGCCACAAATCAGTATATTAGAATGATTTCTGAAGGATCATGTGACACTGAAGACTGGAGTAATGATGCTGAAAATTCAGATTTGATCACAGAAATAAATTGCATTTTAAAATATATTCACATAGAAAACACTTGTTTTAAATTGTCATAATATTTTACAGTATCACTGTTTTTTAATCAAATAAATGCAGCAATGGTGAGCAGAAGAAATGTCTTTTTAAAAACACTTAAAAAATCTTATATGCAAATGTTATATTTTAAATATATATATTAAATATATATAAGGATTCCCACAATCCTTTGCAGGATTGGCGGTGCGGTTCCCATCGTGTTCTCATATTTTGCGGAGTTCCTGGCCCGTGAGAAGCGCGGGGAACACCTGAGCTGGCTCTGCATGTTCTGGATGGTGGGCGGGATCTACGCCTCAGCCATGGCCTGGGCCATCATTCCACACTACGGTGAGTGACAGCACTAATCGACCAATCATAAACCTCCGCTTCTACTGTATATCCAGTCATATCACCCAATGACTTTGCAGAGATAGTGATCAGTGAGGCTCATCATTTCAGATTCATAAACCACAGCGGACAGCTTAATTTGTATTTATGAGTGACTAAATAATAATTTACTTGTACATTAAAATAGATTTTTGGAGCTTCTCTGTGGTTTTGCAATCAAAGGTGCAAAGTGTTTCTTTAGTTTGCTTCTTTTTTTAGTTGCTAGGGTGTTTTGGGTGGTTGCTAGGTGGTTTTATCCTGTAAATAATTTTAAATAATAAACATTTAAATAATACACAAACTCTGCTGTCCAACTAGCAGACAATGTTAAACATAGGCACAGAAGTCAATGCAATTTGTTCATTTTTGATGCATGCTTTTATTTGGTTATTATTTGATTAAATGTATAAATATAAGAAAATCCAAAAAAAAAAACAATAACAAAATATAAAAAATAAATTATAAAATAAAAAATATTATATTATAACAAATAAATCATATTTTTAATGTAAATTCTAATGTACAAAATTCTATTTTGACAAAAGAGATGGAAATTAATAGAGGTTGGGTTGTATCTTGCATATTTTTATTTAATGTGATTTATTATATGTAAATATATATATATAGATACTCATTAAACTGAGTACAAATTTTGGTAAGACTTCACTACTTTAACGATTGTAATTTTTGTTAAATTTAAAAGAAAAATATTAAGAAATAATATTATACATAATGTAAATTGTTTTCAAATTTTTACATTTTATAATAACTTACATTATTGTTACATTTTCATACACCATAACTTACATGATTTACTCTCGCACACCACACACACACACACGACACAAGACACAAACACCCACCACACGCCCCACACATTTATTAATATATGAGCATTATAATAATCCTAAATATTTAGAAGTTTAGAAACTATATATATATATGATATATATATAATATATATAGATATAAGATATATAGATTATGATATTAAATTATTAATAAAGCAATTAAAAAATAAATTAAAAAATAAAAAAAAAAAAAAAAATAATAATAAAAAAAGAAAAAAATATAATATAAATTAAAGTCTAGATGTCATCTCCCTCTAAATAGATTTCCACCATTATATTTTAATAAAGCATAGTACTTTTAATAACGCAGTGAGGTTCTTGTCTATCCTGCCTGCGATAAATATTAAGTGCTGGACAACTGTGTCCTTCATCATCTCATTATGAATAAGTTACAAATGATTTCACATAACTTAACATAACTGATGCCTTCGTGATGCTTCTGTTCAACTCTAAGCCTCTGTGTCCTTCATCATCTCATTATGAGTGGAATAGTGGAAGATATGATCGCGTGATTTTCCTGGGCGTTGAGCAGAGTGTAAAAGCAGTTAGTCAGAAATAAACGCTGCGCTGGCTTGGCTGCTGCGCCGGTGATACTGTGCTGTAATTGAGGTCAATTGATTAGCCTCTCTTGTTTTGTGTGTGGCCAAATGGTTCTGCCACAATGACTCCATCACTTCAGGAGAGAGGCAGGTGAAGGACTTTAGCGCCGGTGAAACCGTTTAAGTGTGTGTGTGTTCTGCACAAAGTTGGTTAAAATTTCAGACACAACTTCAACTTCCAACTTTTGTTCTCAAGTAGAAATGAACGCTTGTCAGGTACGCTCTTTGAATTGTAATCACAAAGTGGCTTTTGACAGATACTGTGAGGCTGAGATGGCTAACTAAAATCTAGTGTGTGGATTTACTCGGGCAAGCATGACCTCCCTAATGGTTCAACAACATTGCCTTATCAATGATGTTTAAAATATATTTTATAATTTTACACAACATAAACCTCATACAAACATGAATTTGGTTCAAATTAAGTAAAATGTTAGTTTTTTGTTAGCTGGTTAAGATCATAATTGTTCTTAAACCAGCTTAACTTGTGTAACCACACACTTTAAAAGAAAATGGTTAGGTATTTCAACCCAACTTTGGGTCAAATATGGTATAACCCAGCTTTTGGGTTAATTTTTTAAATTAAATTTTTATCCCAAAATTTGGTTTAGTTCATATTTGACCCAAAGTTGGGTTGAAACAGCCCAGTGTTTTTTAGAGTGTATATTTATTTATGCATTTCTTTTTCTGTGACTTGAAAAATATTTACTCCAAATGTTTTTTTTATTTTATTTTATTTTATTTTATTTTATTTTATTTTATTTTATTTTATTTTATTTTATTTTATTAAAAAAAACCCTCCATATTAATGATCAGATTATGTTTGATTAGAATTATAGCTTGTATTTCATAATTTATATTTTCACATTTTCATCTTTTCCTGGTTAAAAAAATAATAATCTCAGACCAGTTTAGATCACCTTAATTTGAAAGGTTTGGTTTTTAGACAAACAATGCTAGTCTTTTACTAGCTGGTTAAGAGAAGATGCTTAACCATTGCCACCATCCTGGTCACCAGCTCAAAGCAACATTATAAGTCAGTGATGTTCAGTTGTTAAGTACTAGTTTAGCTGATATATACTAGTTTGTGATGAAAGCCGGAGCTGTGATAGTGCGTGATAGTATGTGTGTGTGTGTGTGTGTGTGTGTGTGTGTGTGTGTGTGTGTGTGTGTGTGTGTGTGATGTTCATCTTGTGCTGGTGTGTGTCTGTAGACTCACTGGTCTATGAACACACTCCATTACACACATAATCTATATAATGAGATTCTCTATGATAAACACAAACCCACGGGGTTATTCCTCACACACACACACACACACACACACACACACAACAGTTTGAACACACACACACACACACACACACACACACCCAGTGCGCTGCAGTCCTGTAATGAGTGTAAAGAATATTAGGAGAAACGTCTGAGATGAACATGACACATTTAAAGGAGACTTAGCTGAGTATGCTGTTATTTTTCCTGAGCCTTTGAGATGTAAGTGTGCTTTAGGGCTGTGCAAAAAATCGAATGTGATGTCATGCGCATCTCATCAGTAAAGACGCTCCTGTAATTAGTAGTATATCTCCATCACGTGCGTTAAGATCAGGGGGTTGCCAGGTTTTCACAACAAATCCCGCCCAGTTGCTTCTCAAAACCAGTCAAAACTTAGTCCAATCCACGCTTTTCCAGGGAGGTTCCCGATAAAAATTGCATCCCGAGAGTTAAAATGTACGTTTTTTAGCAGGGTTGCCCTGGTAAGAATCTCGCATTTTAGGGGGCTAAATATCACGTTATTGGTATTGGGGTCGCTTCAACCCGCGGACATGAAAAACAACCGCAGACTTGGCAACATTGGTTCAGGTGGAGCAGCATTTACTTCACAGAGCCGTAGTCCACCGACAAGCTCCACAAAATCACTTTCAGAATCGACAAAGAATCGCCTGCGATTTTACAATCGATTTTGTGTAGATTGTCAGTGAATTACGGCTCTGTGGTGTAAAATACTTCCAACCAGTGTTGCCAAGTCTGTAGGTTGTTCATGTTTGAAACGATGGTACCAACTAGCGTGATATTTAGCACTTTAAGTAATGAATATTACCAGGGGAACCCTGACAAAAGAGGTATTTTTATAAGCCGGGCGAAGATGCCGATTGGACTGGTTTTGAGAAGCAAGTGGGCGGGTTTTTGTTTGAGAAGCAGCGGCCTAATCTGAACTCTCATTGCGTGCTGGAGAATATACTACTAAGCACAGAGGCCTTTACTGAAGAGGATGCGCGGCCACATCGACTCAATATTTCAGGACTGGTATAATATTGAAAGCATCTGGGCCACTTTGACTCAATGTTTCCAGAGTGTTCTCATAGGGACACAGTATTTGTGATCTTGTATATTGTTAAATATAGATAGAATAAGCGAGCAGCTTTAAGTGTGTAATGATTAAATCTAATCTAATATTAAATCTAACCTCTTCCCCGACGTCCCCTTACACCCAACAGCCTCATACACATCAACGAGATATAGAATGAAATAAACACCCAAAAGACATAATCAGCCAAAAAGACAAAGACACCACATCTCTCTCTCTCTCTCTCTCTCTGTGTGTGTGTGTGTGTGTGTGTGAGTGTGAGATATTACCGCACATACGGTATAGTGCGTTCTTGCATAATCAGCTAAACTGCAAAGACATTACATTTTTGTAATTATACACACATATACTATATATATAAAATGTAACTAAAAAATATATATATATATATATATATATATATATATATATATATATATATATATATATATATACATACACACACACACTAAAATGAAATGTTTATAGTATTTATTTTTTTCAGTTTATTGTTTATATTGATTACCTTAGTACATATATATATATATATATATATATATATTTATATATTTGTATATATTTATTTGTGTGTATAGATGGATGGATGGATAGATAGAATATTTATTTCTTTATTCTCACATATTTATTTCCGTGTTTTATATGTGTGTATGTATAATTATTACAATATATAATTATTTTATTATTTAAATATTATTGTTAGAATATTTAACATTACCTCCTGGTGTAATATATTTATTAATTTATGTATTTTTTATTATGTGAAGCTTGAAAAATATTTACTTTGCTCTTTTCTTTCCTTTTCATCAAGTATCTAATTTGCTCTTCAGCATACTCAAACTTTGAACAAAATTTATAAATGCAAACTTTTGACACATGAGAATCAGAATCAAACTTAAGACACTTAATAAGGTGCACAAATCATACAGTAAGAGATACTTTTATGTTGTTAACCTCCTTCCAAACTCTGGAGCTCATCAGCCTCATCTTCCATCACTAAACTTATAAAAAAATCAACAACCTTCTGAAAAAATATGAGAGTGAGTAAATGATGACAGAATCTTCCTTTAAAGCATTTCTTCTGGTCTAAGGCCTCTCTGTCCTTTAAGCCACATTCATTTTACTTTGGCCCATTCATTTTTTACTCTCGATCCCATGGCTGTCCTGTAAGCATCGCGCTCGGCTCCATCGCTCTCTGTTTCTCTGTTTCTGAATCAAACACACACACACACACACACACACACACCATATGGTGCCGCTCCGCCTCTAGACATTCTGCGCAGCAGTCAGAGAGCAGCAGCCATGTGGAAAATGATACCAACTTTAATGATTATTTTTCAGTTTTTTTCAGCAGTATTACTCCTGCAGGCATTCTTAATCAACTCCTCTTCACACACACACACACACACACACACACACACACACACCCAAAACAAACTTATTCACTGTGAAATTCAGTTGAAGAGGCTCCTCAAAGGCTTTTGTGGAAACCGCATTTCCTTGTTTCACTAACAAAACAATAATATTAAAACCATAAAAAAAAAATTTCATTGCTTGAAATGAAATAAAATAAACATTAACTAAAATTAAATTAAATTAAAAAAATCTTAAACTTTTTATTTTATTTCAGCTAGTCACCAAGGAAGCATTTCTTATTTTTATTTAGTCTAAGTAGAAGTACTAAAATATCTAAGACAAAATAAACTAAAACTTATTTAAAATATATATATATTATCCTTTTATCTCCATATATATACATATATATACGTGTTTTGCTGAAGTGTTATCTGACATCATCAAGATGGATTTGTTCTGACACAGTTTAACTCATACAGTTCTTGTCATATTTTATTAACATTATAGTGAATAAACTGTGATAATGTGTGAAATGTTGAAGATTTGACTGTATCATTGTTTGGGGTATGTTACCATGGTACTACCATGTTTTTGTTGTTGTTGTTGTTGTTTTTTAAGTTACCATGGTAATACTTTTTTTTTATGGTATCACTGTTTTATTCTTTGAAATATCTCAGAGTCTCATATAAATAGTGCATAATTATGGCAATCATTCAGGCTATATATCAAAGTACCATTATATTATATTATATGATACCATCATTGTATCCTGGTGATGCCACACTACTTTTGTTATAGGTGTTTTGTGCTTTTAAGTTGTACATAAATAATCTCACATTACTCTCAGCAAAGAAACAAAAAAATGCTTAAATTTAAAAATAATTCAATAAAATTTTAAAAACACTTTGTCCAATAGAGAGTGTGTGTGTGAAAAAGATTGTGTGTGTGTGTGTGTGTGTGTGTGTGTGTGTGTGTAGGCTGGAGCTTCAGCATGGGTTCAGCGTATCAGTTCCACAGCTGGCGTGTGTTTGTGGTGGTCTGTGCGTTGCCCTGTGTCTCTGCGGTCGTGGCGCTCACATTCATGCCAGAGAGTCCACGCTTCTACCTCGAGGTAACGAGTGTGTTTGTGTGTGTGCCAAACTGTGTTATTATACCACTCCTACTACTATTATTATTATTATTATTATTATTATTATTATTATTATTATTATTAATAATAATAATAATATATTCTATGGTTGTTATAACTATTCTTTTATATTTTATATATTTTTTTGTATATTATTTTTATATTTTTCTTAAATTTTATATGGATTTTTATATTCATTTTAGTTAACGTTTTGGTAATTTTGTATTTTAGTTTTAACAAAAATAGACGTTGTTGTGTAATATTGTGAAATATTATTACAATAAAAAAAACTGGTGTCTATTTAAATGTTTTATTTTTATTTGTATATTATTTTTATATTTTTCTTCAATTTTATATTGATTTTTATATCAATTTTAGTTAACATTTTGGTAATTTAGTATTTAAATTTTAACAAAAAAAAAACATTTTTGTTGTGTAATATTGTGAAATATTATTACAATTTAAAATAAATGTTGTCTATTTAAGTGTTTTGTAACTTATTCCTGTGATAGCACATTGTTCATGTTCTAAACACTAACATCATGATTTACTTGAAAGCTGCTTTGAAACGGTGTATTGTGAAAAGTGCTGTATAAAGAAACGTGACTTTATGTGTGTACTCTCTCATCTGCAGATGGGAAAGCATGACGAAGCGTGGATGGTTCTCAAACAGATTCATGACACCAACATGCGTGCGCGCGGAGAGCCTGAGAAAGTCTTTACTGTGAGTCACACACACACACACACACACACACACACACACACACACACACACACACACACACACACACACACACCAGCAGTGGTTAATGCATCAGCCAAAGCTAACCAGCTTGACCTCTTGGCCCCATAAAGATCCCCAAGCACCTGGATGATCCCCCTGCAGGTGAACCGTATAAAGATCCCCAAGCACCTGGATAACTTAGACGGAGATGCATTCTTAATCATCAAAAACCGAACCCAAAGTATTAATCAAAAAAAAGAACGAACTGCTCTCTCCGGAGTAAGTGAACAAACGTGCAGATCTCCTGTAGATCCCACACATCCTTCTCAGATCCTCAGATCTTAGACAATTTATACTACTGTTCCAAGGTTTGGGGTCAGTAAAAAAAATTTTATGTTTATGAAAGAAGTCTCTTCTGCTCACCAAAGCTGCATTTATTTGATCAAAAATACAGTAAAAACAGTAATATTGTGTAATATTATTAAAATTTTAAATAACTGATTTCTATTTGAATATACTGTAAAATATTATTTATTCCTGTGATGCAAAGCTGAATTTTCAACATCATAAATTTTCTTCATTCTAATATGCTGATTTGCTGTTCAAAATTTAATATTTCTTCTTCTTCTACTTCTTTTTCTTCTTCTTCTTTGTCTTCTTCTTCTTATTATTATTATTATTCTTATTATTATTATACAAAGTTCAAAAGAAAAACATTTATTTTAAATATAATTTTTTGTAACAATACAACATAACATTCATCAACACCAACTAAAACTAAAAATTTCAATAACCAAAATAAATTTAATGTGTCGTTGCGGAATAAAAGTAAAATGTTTTTTATTTTTGATTCAAAATTTAAAACAAACTACATTATACATATACAAAATAATATACAAATAAAAAAACATATAAATAAAAATAAACATATATTTATTTAAAATCTAAATAATATATATATATATATTACACATTTTAATATTTTTCAAGTGTTTTTAAAACTTGTACTATTTATTTATTATTTTATTTTATTAACTCCAAGGTGTTGTTTTAAAAACTGTACTTATTTATTTAGTATTTAGAGGAAAATCTCAGTGCTTAACCACAAAAAAAAAAAAAAAACACATCTTAGAGGAAAATCTCAGTGCTGACACTGAGTGCAGAAACAGATGGCAAAAGTTTTATCTGCAGCTGAAACGTCAGGAACTCTTGCATTAATCGACGCCTCTCGTTTAGGGGAAGTAGGTTCACGCTAAAGTCTAGATTAAAAAGGTCTAATGTTCTCGGATTACCTGTTTGCCATTGGCGTTTCTAAGGGCCGACTAGGACTTGATGAAAGAGATCACCTGTTATACACAGGTGTATTATGTACAGTAATGCGATTCAGTTTGTGTGTGGGTGGTGAGTGTGTGGGTTAGGTGTGTGTGTTGTGGTGTGTGTCGGGTGTATGGTGTTAGTAGTGGGCTCGGGGTGTGTGTGTGTGTGCAGATCTGGCTGCACGGTTACTAAGTGCGTGGGGACTTACGCACCGTCAAGACAAACACACTGTTGGAAGCTAGGCACGAGTAGGTTTGAGTTCTCACCATGATCTTAAGGTTAGAGACTGTTGGCACGTCTAAATCCGCGGTATAAATTGGCTGACAAACCACACTGATTCAGCCACCAATTGTGTAGTTGTACACAGAATTATGTCGAACCACGCCGAGCCGTGCCTTCTTAGTGATCACCACACTGTTTGTGCACTTTAAAGGTAGCCAAGTCGTTAATCAATTTTGATTCGTATTCGTCATTGCTAAGAATGGGACTTGTTTGAACTGATCAGGAGACGGTTCCTCGACTTTTCTTCCCTTTCAATGCTCTACTGCTTGCTGAGTCGCTCTGGACCGTAATGACCTAGTACGACAGCTGTTGTCCATGTAAACCCTGTGGTTTTAAAGTCAGCTGTCTTGCAGGGGTTGCCCGAGGGGTGGAAGCTGCATAGAGGGGCGGACCGAGTCACTTGTTAATTACAGATGTGAGTTTATTAGAGGCGTAAGCCGTTGGTACAAGGGAACGGGCTACAGAGACGGACTTGATATCAAAACACTCAGTGTAGTAGTCGATATTAGAGTGAGATGAGTATGTATAACCACATTTTGTGTTCTCAGATTTAATTGGGATTTGATTAAAATGTAATTAAAAACATTTAAATAATAAATGAATAATATTTGATTAATCATTGGTTGTAATTAGCTTTATATTTTCTGATTTTCATTTGCATTTATACTTGTTCGTTTTTATTTGGGAAAAATTGTCTAGATTTGTCGTCGTTTTTTTTTTTAATATCTATTTTTTTTTTATTATTTTTTTTTTCTCATTTTCTAGTGATTTTAGTATATCAAACGTTAAAACTAAAAGGCAAATTAGAAAATGTTTCCTTGGAAACTAGCTGAAGGTAAATAGTTTTTAGAATGGTTTATATTTACATTTTTCAGTTCGCAATTTAGTTTATTTTAAGTAGGCAGTTTTGTTAGATGGGTTTTTGTCAGTTTAATGAACTGAGTTTCTATAGCAACTATGATTGTCAGTTTTAGTTGGTGATCAGTTAGTCCCTCAACCCTTAAAGACTTATTTTATTATTTCAGTTAGTTGCGAAGGCACGAATCCTATGTTTATGTTTCATCGTTGTCAAGTTTGTTTCAGTAACTAATAAGCAACTGAATTTTTACAAAGTGTTTTTAGTTGGCAATAATACAACACTGTACCCTAACCTTTATAACTAATTCTTCAGTGTCAGGGTTCAGGTCAACAACATCACGAAACTGTTGGTAAAGATCACGTCTACACCACCCGCCTCATCATGGCTTATGCGTTGAATCATTTCTTTTTGTTTTTAGTCTTAATAAACACGAGTCTTCACTCTGTCGCAGACCAACTCAAGCTAACAAACATCAAAAAAATACAAAAACATAACAACTCAACATAACAAACTCAAAATACAAACACAAAAAAAAAATACAAAAACATAAAAGAGGACTCACACACTAATCTCTAATTAAAGAGTGAACAGATGCCTCTAGTGAAACAGATGCCAGCTCTATCACTGGGATCTTCATGTCAAGAGCTGAAGCCCACGCTGGGGAGCATGAACACTTGAAATTAATTAACTAAGCGCTGGTGTCACCACCTGTGTCTCACACACACACACACACACACCTCAGCGAGCTTCAGTCCCTGTTAGTCACTCTGATGATGTCACTTCCTGTGCGCAGGTACTACGGTCTGTCTGTCTGGTTCCAGCTGACGTCATAAGCATCACTCAGCTGCAGTCCGGACCCCATGACAAATAGGGTACGCGTCCCGCACGCGTGGATTCACTGGCACAAACGAAGAGAACATCGAGAATTTCACCTTTAATTTCAAGCCCTGAAGGGAGACCGAGGGTTCATATGTTGTTTAAAGTTTCGCTGGGAGTGTTTTCATCAAACGGAGTACAGGTGCGTACACTGGTGTTCTGTGTTGGAACCGGTGTTCCTGAGCATGACGCTCGACATATTCTGCATTTTATAAACTGATTGAATTTCCACTTATATATACTCTAATTCCAGAGGTTGGTTTATTACACCGTTAAACAGTCCGCATAAATTTGGTAGTTAATTGACCGCGAGAACCGTTTAGAGACGCAGCGATTCACTTACAACAAAGAGGAAAGAGGCTAGTTCGGGTTCTGCGGATGCACTTTATGATGTAAACTTGAATTCATTGTTGAAATGTATAATACGAAAAAATGTGAGTGCTATTAGGTATATCTCACAACTGGAAGACACAAAAATTAAACAACCATAAATATCTTTTGATTACAAAAAATGACTTTTTTCTCACAAAGAATTTATATCTCACAACTGGAAGTTATAAACACTTTACAATTCTGACTCTGAATTGAATTCTGCATATATATATCCTTAGTCTATATCTCACAATTCTCACTACAAAACAATCATTTTTTTTTCCCGGAATCCTTAGGTTGTATTTCGCAATTCTCACTTCTGTGTATCTCGCATTCTCACTTCTTTTCTTTTAATCCTGAAATTACCCAACTTAAAATCCTGCAATTCTGCAAAAAATTGCAAAAAATAATTCTTTAATTCTTTTAATTTTAGAGTTTATCTTCAGAATTTCTCACAATACATATCTCAATTCAGACTTCTTACCTCATAAATCTCAACTTACAACCTTTCAATTCCCTCTTAATTCTTATCCTACAAATTCCAAATCTTACTTTTTTTTCTTTGAAGTCTAAATCCCGCAAATCTGACTTTTTTTTTTTATTTTATTTTATTTTTTTTTGTTATAGCCACTGAATAAAAAACTTTTTTCTCACAAAAGTTTATCAATTCAGACTTTTCGTCTCAGAATTGCGAGGTTATATCACAGTTCTGAGAAACAAAGTCAGAATTGTAAGATAAAATCTTTCTTATTTCATGTCAAATTAAGCTTGCATATGTTTGCAAGTTCACTTGGAACGGGATTGGCTGTAGGTGTTGATATGTAAATGTGGGTGGTCATATGTTAATGAGCTCATGGTTGTGATGTCATAATCAGGAAGATTTCCTGAAGATTTTGTTTTAGTAAATGAAGCTGGTGCTTGGACGTTTTGGGTTATGAATTTTAGAAATCAAGCTCTTATTTCAAAAGAGCAAGAAGTATAGAGTTTTCCCTTGATATAAAAGTGAGATTTCATACACCAGTGAACTCTGAGAGGCCTTTCTATGTAGTCATCTTATCTAGCTTACAGCTCAATTTGTGTGAAAAAATTCAAGTCCTGAAACTAAACAGCGTCTTAACAGGATGCCGATGAGCAGAAATAGAGGCGATCTTCAGCTTGCGGTTATCGCTGGTCAATAATGTTTGTTGGTTATGTTGTTGTGTGTGTGGTGTGTGTGTGTGGCTGGTGTGTGTGTGTGTGTGTGTGTGGTGTGTGTGATGTGTGTGGTGTGTTGTGATGTGTGTTGTGTGTTCATTCGTTCGCTGCGGTACTGAATCGCTCCCTCTACATAAATAACATCCGGTCGGTTGAGGTAATGTCTCATCCAGAAACCACCTCAACTAAACTAAAACCCACTTATCCCTTCTTTGTGTTTCGCTCTGATTCTTTCTCTTTCTTTTTGTTTCATCCCTCTCTCCTGGAGATGAAGCTCTTATCGTGTTGTTGTAGCGTCCAGCTCCTGCGATGCTCATTTATGAGCAGATGAGATCAGACGACACACACACACACACATGAATCACGATGACAGATCTTACTAGATTATATAAACAACTGGATGGAGAATCATCTGAGAAGCTGGAGACTTTTGGTCCTCCACTGAATCCAATTTCTAACTAAGAGAAGCACTGGAGATGATTTTTGATTTCCTTATTGGTGCCACATGCCAGATTGATAGTGCCATCACTGCCTAGAGTTGAACTGCATCTTAATTCGGCATGAAATTTAAATCAATTACAAGCATCTACTCCACCTCCCAGAGCCTCTAAATTGTTTAATTACCATCCCTACCACTCCTTTCCTCTATATCAAATTCACATGAATTAAGAATAAGTCTGTGACTTTCATCGACTCCACCTTTCAGAGGCTGTTACTTTCTGAGATGTGATATTAATATTTCAAACTCCACCATCAATAAGACTACACCACCACTATAAGATACATTCAAAAATACAGTTAAAATTTACTTTTAAATATGTAATTTTAATAAAAACAAGATCACAAAAACAAACACAATATTACAATAATATTTCAAATATGTATAAAATACATATTCTATGAATGATATATATATAATATATATGAGCTATAGTATATATATAGATATACGTTTATATATATATATATTATATATGTATATATATATTATGATATATACCTGATTGATTTAAAATGTCCAAATGATTATAATTAACACTCAAAATATGGTGGCAACTAATAAAAAACTAATGCATTACATTTTAGCCTATATAGGATTCAGTGTTAAAAATATAAATAATCATTCACTATATAAACAGATAGTAATCATATAAATAATGCTACATAATATGGTCATAAATAAACAATAAAATATATAAATCATTCGTTCGAATTTAGAATATATTTTAAAATTTAAGTGTTCTAAACTGAATAAAAATTTAATAAAATTTATACACAAAAAAAATATTTTAAATAATATATATATCTAAAAAAATAAATTAATCAAAACTGAAGTTTAAAAATGGTGAGTGTGTTCTAAAATCTGAAACATAAAACTAAAACCTATATATATATATATATATATATTGTATGAATTAGTTAATGTAATGATATAACCTAAATCTTCACTGACTCACAGCGAGAGGTTTGATGTTGAAATATCTCACTGCAGCTCACCAGTGACGAGAAATCACAGACTTTGAAGGATTGAAAATTGTATTCTAATCTGTTATATGACATTTGAAGGCAACAAGACAAGGCAGATGCATTAAGATAGAAAAAACGTTAGTATGGAGATCAAGGGTTCGGTCAATAACATTCATCATATACGGAGAAAACCTGAAACAACCACAATAATAACAAATTTTTACCCAGAATCCATTGAGCACGGGAACATTATGTTGTGTTATGGAGCTCAAGGGTTCGGTCAATAACATTCATCATCTTTACTGAGTAAATGATTTTAGTCATAGACATATATAAACATGCATGCATGTGTAGAAGTCTATGTGATTTCACGAATTGCTGATCTGAGTGTGCTTCAAAATCTCCTGAAGAGAGATCCACTGAAAGTTACTGTGTTACCATATCAAACATTAATTCAAATTTAATATAAAAATTTAAACTTATTAAAAATTAACTCAATCTTATTACAAAAGAACAATTTACTGAATAATAATCAAATATAAAATTAAAGATAAATATTTTAATTAAGAATGAATTATGGAGCTTGTTTACTTTTTTATTTATTTATTTATTTTTTACCCCATGAGGAAACAAGTTTGTAAATCATAGAGAATTTTGAAAGTTAGATAAAAAATATAAAGAATTCAGAAAATATAAAAATTCAGAGAGTGTGTTCCTTTTATGTGTGTGAGTGTTAGTGTGTAAGGGGATAGAAAATACAGTTTGTACAGTAGAAAAATTATGCCTGTGTGTGTGTGTGTGTGTGTGTGTGTGTGTGTGTGTGTGTGTGTGTGTGTGTGTGTGTGTGTGTGTGTGAGCAGACAGCGATCAGGTCATTTCAGGGTCCGGCTGACTCAGGAAAAGCCACCTTACACACTTCCACAATCTCCGCCACTCAGCAGAACGAGCACAAACACAGACCGCAGAGAGAGGGGGAGCAGAGGCCTCATGGGAAATTGAGTTCATGTCTCTAATGAAGCCGTTTCAGAGCTGCTACAGAAATGAAATGAGCTGGAAATGAGTTAAGATTGAAAGTGTGAGAGAGCTGGAGATCTGCTGCACACGCTGAAACTCACTAATAGGTTTTCAGAGGTTAAACTCCCTAAAGACCCTCCTGTGTGAAAGAGACAGAATGTAGTTCAAACTGTGTCCAGAGGGGGGCAGTACAGCATCTGTCTGTCTATTTATAGTTTTATCTATTGTCTGTCTGTCTTAACTGTACATGTCTTACTTTTGTAAGTCTGTCATATATCCCATCTCTCGTTCAGATATCGACGACTCGAAATTCATCGGTTCCTCTGTGATTAACTCCTCGTTTGCGCACAACAAGACCGGCTGTCAGATGACGTTTGATGACGACTACAGCGCCACAGCCAGGCAAGGTGTATTTCATCAACTTCCTCGGCACACTAGCCGTGTTGCCAGGCAACATAGTCTCCGCCCTCCTCATGGATAAAGTGGGCCGTCTGAGCATGTTAGGTCAGTCACTTCACCAGATTCACCAAAAACTTCACCAGATTGACCACATAATTAAACTCGTCAGATGTCATATTTCTGTGTGTTGTTGTGTTCAGGCGGCTCGATGGTGTTGTCTGGGATCAGTTGTTTCTTTCTGTGGTTCGGCACCAGTGAGTCCATGATGATAGCGATGCTCTGCCTTTATAACGGACTCAGTATATCGGACCGTGGAACTCACTGGACGTGGTGACGGCCGAACTGTATCCCACCAACAGGAGGTACATGGACACACAAATACACACAATCACTACTAAACACGGATCACAAGATGCTTGCACTTGACTCAAATCAACTTTACTCAATGCGTTGACATGTGGTGCATCAAACTACAGTGCTGTTATCATTAACTAAAACCTTTAAAAACATTTTTGATTATTAAAAATTAAAAAAAAAAAAAAAAAAATTATAAAGAAATAATTTAGGAAACTAACTGGAAACAAAATGAAAAAAAAAAAACTAAAACACACAGAAAAATAAAAAAATAACCTAAAAGAACTGAAATAAATAATTGGAAAAAAAATGTAATAATAAAAAAAAATACAAATGAAAAAAGCACATAATAAAATCTACTAAAATTAAATTAAAACAGAAATGCAAACTAATGAATGTAATTATTAGCATTTACAAAATAGCTTTAAAAAGGTTAAAAACATTTTTTCACCTTTTTATTTAAATAATTATTCTGTTGTTCCTAGATCTCCCTATGCTGCATTTAATATAATTTCTATAGCAAATATAGATAAACACTGCTGTTTTTGATGTAATTACATATATTATAATCATATAAAAATATAATTGATGTAAAAATGTATTTTTTAATTTTTATTTAATTTAATAGATTGAGGTAAGTTTCCGCTTATTCTGAATTTACGTAGTTCTGGCTATGGGGATTAGTATTATGTTCGTTTATTTTTTACAGTTGGGATCAGTTGTGTTGTGGGAAATATATCGTTTGGATATTTATTTAAGTGTAATAATTTCTATGATTTATACTCGGATTTTGGTGGGGGGGGGGATTTAAATTTATCGTTTTTATATTTATATAAATTATAATAATTTATTATTTATATTTTTGTTCATTTGTATTGTTTATTTTTTTACCGTTTTATCAGTTGTGTTAAATTTATCGTTTTTATATTTATTGGGTGTATGTGGTTTATTTTTTTGACAGTATTTGGATCAGATGTGTGGTTAAAGTGTTAGATAAAAGTTTCGTTCTATACGGGGTTGGTGGATTAAATATATTGTTCATTTGTATTGTTTATTTTTTACAGTTTTATCAGTTGTGTTAAATATATAATTTTTTATATTTATGTACTTTAATAATTTCTGTAAATTATAATTATTTATTATTTATATTGTTCATTTGTATTGTTTATTTTTTACAGTTTTATCAGTTGTGTTAAATATATCATTTTTATATTTATTTAATGTAATAATTTCTATGATTTATAATTATTTATTGTTTATGTGTATTTATTTTTTACAGTTTTATCACTTGTGTTAAGTATATCATTTTTATATATTTATTTACTTTAATAATTTCTATAAATTATGATTATTTATTATTTATATATATTATTTTATTACATACATATCATATCATAAATATAAAATATAAATGTTTATTACTGTATTTGATGCTGTCATCCTAATAACATAAAATCATACAAAACATAATAATAATGCAATGATATCCTAATTTTGTGCAACATAAACACCGCTCTTCTTAAGTGAAATGTCTAGTCTGAGCATTATATAATGTAAAATATTGTGCCCCAAAAAATGTCTCTGAAAAAACTGCTAGCACTGCTAATTCTGCTGATATTGCTAACGCTGGTTGTGCTTGTCTCCTGCAGAGGAACTGGCTTTGGCTTTTGTAACTCCATGTGTAAGCTGGCGGCAGTCTTGGGGAATCTAATATTTGGGTCGTTGGTGGGAATCACGAAATCCATCCCGATCCTGCTGGCGTCGTCTGTGCTGGTCGCCGGAGGCCTGGTGGGTCTGCGGCTCCCCGACACCCGCTCCAACGTCCTCATGTGACCCCACCACACACCTGTGACCTCTGACCCTGAGTCGTCACGGAAACACGCAGGACACGCTCAGGGTGCAGGTGGAGGCGACTACGACGTGTTTCCTTTATTTATTCATTTAAAATGTGTTATTTATTCATTTAGAGATGTACCCAGTTTAGATCAAAACTAGATTCCGATGCCTTTGTTACCATAAATCAAATGTTATGATGTTATGAAATGTAAAAAAGTGTCGAAATCTGTTTTTGACCTAATCTGGGTGGTCAGAATTATTATTTTAAATGATTTATTTAATTAGAAAATATAGCTATTTTTTGTTTTTATCATTTTATCATTATTATTTTTAGCTGAACACACACACAAAAAAAAATCAGGTGATTTTAATGTATTTTTTTATTTTTTAAATTAAAATGTTTTTTTTTTTTTTTTATGATGCTTTTAAACCCAAACGAGAGTAAAAAAGGCCATTTAGAGATGTCCAGATTAGCGATAACAGCTTTTTTTTTGTTAGCATAGGTCCGATTCTCCAGTGACTTCTACCGGAACGTTTCTTAAACAAGACGATAACGATTATCCAGTTTACATTTTCTGCTTTTTATAATGATTTAGCTAGAAGAAGAACACCGACACGCTTCGACTTCATTCGTGAACTTTGTCATCGATGTAGCCGAAACAGACTTCATTTGGTGTTTGTCTCTCTCGGTTTAAGGGTTAAAGACGTCTTGATAACCCAGCTACACGTTCATGTGCAAACTCTTCCTCGCAAAACTGAATGGCCTTTGCTTCCTCTCCGTGCCTCCTTCCTCTAAAGCCCTCCCGTCAGCTTCTCGTAGGTCGTAGCGATCCATCGTACAGCAGAACTGAGCGTGTGTCCGATTTATTTTGGAATGCTCTTCTGCTCCAGTAGGTGGGAATATTGTGTTTCATCACATTCCACTGGAAGTTTGTACATGCAGTTGTGCAATATGACAGGATGTGATACCTTGGAAGCCCGTTTCTGCCACTGAATAAAAAAATTTAAAAAAAGGTCACTGTGACTTTTATCTCACAATTTTTTTGCAAGCTCATATCTCGCGATTCAGGTTTTTTTTCCTCACAGTTTTGACTTTTTTTGCAATTGAGAGTTTATTTCCTGCTATTCTGACTTTATAACTCCTAACTGCATGAAATAAAGTCAGAATTACGAAATATAAATTCACAATTTGGAATTTTTCTCACAATTCTTATTTTATATCTCACAATTCTTACTTTGTAACACACAACTGCGAGGTTTAACACACATTTCTGAAATTTTTCTTGCAATTCTGAATTTTTCTCACAATTGCAAGTTTATATCCCGCAATTCTGACTTTATAACTCGCAATTGTGAATTTATATAACAATGATAAGAAAAAAAGTCAGAATTGCGAGTTTATATCTTGCAATTCCGACTATTTCTCACAATTGCAAGTTTATCTCGCAATTCTGATTTTTTTTCTTTAATTTCTGCAATTGAGAGTTTAAATCCTGCTTTTCTGACTTTATAACTCGTAACTGCAAGAAATAAAGTCAGAATTACGATATAAATTCCCAATTTAGAATTTTTCTCACAATTCTGATTTTATGTCTCACAATTCTGACTTAGTAACATGCAATTGCGAGTTTTTAACACACATTTCAGAAAATTTTCTTGCAATTCGGACTTTTCTCGAAATTGTGAGTTTGTCTCACAATTCTGACTTTATAACTCGCAATTGGGAATTTATATAACAAATTTATTTATTTATTTATTTTTTGTTTTGCATTTCTACAATTGAGAGTTTATTTCCTCCTATATTTTGGTAAAAAAAAAAAAAAAAAAAAAGGATTTGTAAGATAAAAATTGCAATTAACTTTTTTTCAGTAGCGGAAACGGGTTTCCACATGATACGGCGTCATCCTAGAAAATAATAAAAGCCATTCAGCCTGGTCTGATCTTGATGACGTACAGGCCCTGCTGCTGCTGTCTACATGCACTGAAGTACACTAAACACCAGAAACAGACTCCACACAAGTACACTAGTGCGCTGCGTCAACACTGAGATATTGCAGATGGAGTTTGCATTCACGTACTTGGGTATAAATATGTTTCTGGCCTAATTTAATGATATTTTATTGTGTGTATGTCAGGAAAGTAACTTGTTTTGAACTTGGAATCATGGGTGACAACATTTGCTTTACTCGTCTAAATGTCGTAAAGTGTTGCCTGTTGAGTTGAAACATTATTTTTCATTGTCAGATGTGTATGCAAATGTCTCCTCATGTGTATGTGTAGATATCTTGTATTTAATGAACATGATTTTCTGTCTGTAGATGTTTATTTTGGCTGGTTGTGTGATTTTTGGGGTGTTATTTTAGCTAACAAGAAGTTTCAGTGTCATACAAGTTTTTTTTTTTTTACAAGTTTGAACAAATTCAGTTAATGGGGGGAATGAATTTGAAGTACCGAAATGTTGGTTTATTTCAACAGGTTTTTTTTTTTTTTTTAATTTCGGAACAAATTCAAGTGGCCTATCTGAAAAATACAAGAGAAGTGCTATATCTTGTGGTTAAATACACCTGTGCATGTGCATATTGAGACTTTGTGTTGCAGTGATTTGTCTGTTGTGCTTTCACCACGAGTTAATTCCTGATTTGAGTGGATCTTGCAAATTCATTTTGTCAAAGTGTCTTTGTTCCAAAATCATTTTTTAAAAGTTTCTGATCTGGCATGCCAACGACACGTCTGCCGTCAAATTCATTTAGTCAAAGTGTCTGTGTCGTCACTGGCCAAATATCTCAGATATATCTGATTTTATTTTAAAAAGAAAGAAAAAAGTGCCATGTACAGTGTGAACGGAAACTGAGGTGGATTCGGTCTGGATCCAGATGTACCGCTATTAAAGAGTTTCATTATAAGACTCTAAAGAGTGTCTGCTTGTTTTTTTCAGATACCTCTGGGTATCTAAATATCAATTCACTTCACCTGAATTCATCATATAAACTGATATTCTGGGCCACATAAAATAATTTATAACTTAGATTAATCATAACACACAATCTGAATTATATGAATCTAATCAATTACACAAAACCAGCTTTAATTGATAAAAAACCTTGTGGATGTAAAAAATTGTTATTATTGTGACCTCTAATGGTGAATGTGAATACAATAAAATGTCAAATGTCTTGTAATAAAAAAAAAAAAATAATATATATATGTATATATATATTATATATAATATATATATATTATTTATACATTTACATATATTTATAAACAGTATAAATATATGTAATAATGGTAATATATAACACACCTGAAAATAGCTGGAAAAACATGCTCATAATTTGTGAGAATTTTTTTTTTTTAAGTTATATTTTCTATTGAATACTAAAATTATCTAATTGTAATATTAGCCTAATATATAGTGTGTAAATATATTTTATATAATAATAGTACTATATAACACCTAAAAGCCTAGACAAACTTGCTTATAATTTGTGAAAGATGTCTAAAGAACATAAAATATTTTCTAATGAATTTGATGAACACAAATATTAGATGCTTCGACACTAGATGGAGCACGAGCGCCAAACATCTCCCATTGTGTTAGTGTTGATACGTGAACTAGTCTCCTGTACCTTTATTGGACCGGGACTGTGTAATTCAGTAATGACATGCAGGTTTGAATCTGCTGGTGTCTGACTGACTCAAGGACAGTTTAATCCTGCAGGAATGTCCGACTGAAACTAGATCCTCGCCAGCGCCTCTGTCTCTGTCTGTCTCTGTCTCTCTCTCACTGTCTTTGAATTGGTTCCTGCTGAAAACAGCTTGCAACATCTTCAATATGCAGCATAATAATAATATTTATTATTATTATTACAGATTAAACATAAAACTTTTTTATTACATTAAGCTCACAACATCCTCAAGGTGCATAATAATTATTATAATAAATGTACTAAGTTATTATTATTAGAAATATTACATTCAACATAAAAAATATTTTATGTAATAAAATTAATAATATGCATACTAAATAAAAAAAATAAAAAAATTACCAAATAATTAAATTAAACATAAAAACCAAGTACTCATTATAAGAATTATATCAAATTAGTTTTTAAAAAAAAAAAAAAATACTGTTAATATTACTGAACCATTCTGTTACTTATAATGGTCACAGGTGTAAAATACGGATAATTTTTGTCCTGGATTTGTGGCTTAAACCAGGATTTAGAATTGTAGAAGCCGGGTTTAGACCAGGAATCTCCATGATCTGGATTCCAGGCGTGTCTGAAGATAATTCTGCGTCTCAGTGGATCCATTCCACCCTGAGCCACTCAGAAGAGCAGCTGAAATGGAAACAGGTGAGAGAATGTTTAATAGTTTGTATACATAGTAGCTGTTATACATCATACAGTATATGAACTAACCAATCAGCAGGACTGCAACTATCTTCTGTATGATGTTTACAAATGTTGCATGCTGTGTAAAATAGAAAGAACTCTATTCAGAAGTCTTGTGCTTGTATGAACCAAAAAAAATAATATTTACATAATAATTTGCACTGTGATAAGGATTATAGCTTTTACTGCTGGGAAACAACAGGATGTACAAAAGGTCACATTTGAATTGCATCACGTACAGAGTTCTGTGAAAAAGCAAGATCAAATTAACAATAAACAAAATTAATCTGTGAGCTAAAACTGCGCCCTAGTAAGCACATAGCTATTCCCTGGCAACCATCCGGAATTCTCTGGCAACCATATAGCAACTCCATGGCAACTATTCTGAATGACCAAGCAACTGCATAGCAACTCCCTGGCAACCATTCAGAACACCCTAGCAACCATATAGCAACACCATGGCAACCACCTAGAAAACTGAATAAACACACAACAACTCCCTGGCAACTATTCAGAACATCCATGGAACCACATAGCAGCTCCCTGGCAACCACATAGAACACCCTAACAACCATATTGCAACTCTGTGCCCTAATAACCACATAGCAACTCACTGGCAACCACCTAGAATACACAAGCAACCACATAGCAACGCCTTGGCAACCATCCAGAACACCCTAGTATCATAGCAGTACTGCACGCACAAGCACTGCTCATTTATTCTTCATAACATGTCAGAATCTAGTTGATCTGATTCTTGTAGTTCATACTGTATCTATATAGTGAAGTGACGTGTGGCCAAGTATGGTGACTCATACTCAGAATTTGTGCTCTGCATTTAACCCATCCAAGTGCACACACACGCACACGCACCAGAGCAGTGGGGAGCCATATCCTTCAGGTTACAAGTCTGACTCTCTAACCATTAGACCATGACTGCCCCAATTTTAAAGAGAGTGATTTGAGGAATGACACTCCTTACATAGATGCAGTATTTACAAACACACAGATCAGATTACTAACACATAGGTCAGATCTGATCATAAAATACCTCACATTCTGTGACCTCACAGGTGTATGTGACACTCTGAATCCGGCACATGCATGTTCACGATGTGACCGATCAGCATTACACACAGCACTCAGAGCGTGAAGTACAGATCTCACGAACATGTTATCTGTGTTACACCAGCACACACTAAACTACAGCTGATCTATCAACTCTGTGTGTTAGTAAATACTGCATCTGTGTAAGGAGTGTCATTACCTCAAATTACTCTCTTTAAAATTCTTGTAGCTCGGCCGATCAGGGTGTAACAGATAATGTTTGAAGTTTAAAGGTTCACTCTATGAAAACAAGAAGGAAAACAGATGGAAACAGTTTGCATGGATCATCAAAGCTAAATATCCAGTATCCAGAGGAAGGTTTGATGGATAACAGCACAGGTCACACAGGTTATGAGAATTAGCTTTCAAAAACATTCCATAAAAACTCCATGAAATACTGTATGACTAAGAAAAAACAAAAAAAACATGTAAAAAAAAAAAAAAAAAGAAAAAAAAAAATTTGATATATATACAATATAGGTATACAATAAGGTTAAAAAAATTAGCTTATGAAAAAACAGGCCAAAAAAAAAAAATATAATATATATATTATATATATACTGACCAACAAAAAAAATATATAAAATATATATTAAAAAAAAAATACAATATATATATATATATATATATATATATATATATATATATATATGTAATAAAACAAAAAAAATATATAAAATATATACAAAAAAAAAAAAAACAAGTATACAAAAAAAAAAAATATATATATATATATATATATATATATATATATATATACTGTAATAAAATAAATATATATAATATATTATAAAAAACATGTATACAAAATATATATATATATATATAATGTAATAAAACAAAAAAAAATATAAAATATATATAAAAAACATGTATACAAAAAAAATTATATATATATACATATATATATACTGTAATAAAACAAAAAAATATATAAAATATATAAAAACATGTATACAAAAAAAAATTATATATATATATATATATATATATATAATGTAATAAAACAAAAAAATATATATAAATGAATAGTAATGGTAATGTGGAGGAAAAAGACAACGCTTGCTCTGTCCTCCATACTCATGTTTTGGATTCACTCCTCCACGGGCAGAAAATGTCACATAACCTTTGACCTTTTGACAAGGGGCCTTTCATTTCTTTCTTCAAGCTTGCTTGTAAAGAGACAAATGTTTCTTTTTCCTCTTTTTATATCTTATAAACTTCCACTGTAATGCAAAGGCCCATAAGCTGAGACAGAGAGGTCAAAAACGAACACTTCTCTGTCCTCAGAGCTGCGGGATTAAAGCAAATCTAGGTTACAGTGTAACACGGTTCCTCACATACTGAGGTTATGTAACACTTTAACCACAGGTTAGCTTTTAAAATGCAGGTTACATGAACACAATGACCCTACAGGTGCAATAACTTTACATATTCTACTATATATTCTCCATAAATCCATATATCTGTATTTAACCCTGAATTATGTTTTTCAAACACAACCAAGACTCGGTTCTTCAAGTACATCTGTCATCATTCATGACTTACATAAACAGCTTCTGACAAGAAGGCAGCAGTTGATACACATTTGAGTTTAAAATGAGTCGTTTCATAATTCAGTTTGACATGTGTTTATAAAACATCCCACTTTTGATAAGACGATATTTTCAGTGAAGGGTGTTTTTGCCTGGCTCGGTCTATATCTTGAAGCAATATGTAATTATGTGGTAGTTTCAGTAACTTCTCAGTCAGTGCGGGAAAAAAAGAAAGAAAAAAAAAGAAACATTTCAAACAGATAAATAATTTTATTACAAGGTTGACTAAAATACTTTATTTTGATCAAATATATATTATTTTAATATTTGTAATAATATTTTTGTTGCTTACAGACGGTCTGTGTATTAATGGATTTTTCAGAGCCACTTACCGCAGTTTTCACAGTTACACCTGTAGGTGGCAACAAGTGACTGTATTATGAGTATTTATTGAATCATTCAGTCAACCGATTTGTTCAAAAAAAGCTGATTCATTTAGGAACGAGTCATTGAATCGTTCACTCAACAGATTTGTTTAAATTTGTTAAGATTTGTTTAAAGACTATTCATGAGTTTTTATTATTACTATTATTCTTATTATTATTATTGCTGTAGAAAGCTGGAACATACACATAATAACAAAGCAGATTATAAACATAAATATATATTTAATACAAAATGAAAAAACTTTCATGAGGTTTTATGATTCTAGTAACTAACCAAGCTGTTTAAGTTCTAATGTGATATTTTATTTAACACACACACACACACACACACACACACACACACACACACACACACACACACACACACACACACACACACACACACACACACACCAATTTTCTTAAACAACATAAATAAATAAATATTAAATCATATTTATTTTTATTACCATTTTTAATGGTAATATTTATTATTACTATTTTGTTCTAACATATGATGTTACATAGTATCCTTTAGTTACTTTCATAAAAATAATGTTTCCTAAGAAAAACATAAAATCCTAAAATAAGAATTAACTAAAACATTTAAATCATGTTTTAAAATCAACTATGTATCAAATAAAAATATCATATATTAAAATCCAAAAAATAAAACGTATATCGTGTTGTTTGTAAGCATCTCATTTGCATCTCTTCTGCTGGCTCTCTCGCTCTCTCTCTCTCTCTCTCTCTCTCACACACACACACACACACACGCACACACTGACTGCTGAGAGGGAGAAACAGGTCGCGGCATCAGCTCTCACAAACTCTTTAAACTTTAAACGCTTGACCCGCGCGCGGAGGAGCGGAACCCTTGACGCCGCCCGGGTGAGTGTCTGCGCGGGATTCATTCGCTGGGTTTTCAGGGGTTGATGATTGTTTTTCTCCGGTTTCTATGGACTCTGTTCTCGAGAGCTTTGAGGACTTTGAGCTGCACTTGTTCCTCAGCGGCTGGATCGTTTACAGCAGGTTTATTCCTCCCCTACACGACAATACGCGTCAGTTTTACCCTCCGCAGCTGCTCGAACGCGTTTAGTTGCTGCTTTATTCAGTGTTACTTTATATTTGGTTCTGAAACAATGAAACAAAAGATAAATATTCGCTTGTTTTAAAGTACAATCGCTCATTGGCTGACAGCGACTGTGCTGTCTTCTCTCGTTCACTTGAACTGTTTGCTTAAGTTCATTCAGACACGGTTAACCTGTATCTGTCGTACTGTTTGATTAGTTGTGTTTTTTTAATGTTAGTCTGGCATTTTAGGGTCATGTGGAGGTCTGCAGTCAAACTCGCATAAATTATCCCAGACTTTTCATCTGAACAACAAAAGAGTCTTCTAGTTCAAAATGAGAGCACATTTTTGAACAAGCTGTTTTCTTTTTGTGCGTTTTCCTCGATTGTTAGTTGAGAACTAGTCAGGTTGTGCAGTCTTGGGCACATCTGTGTAAGCAATGCTAATGGGTTTGGTGACAACATAGATATGAACTTAGGAACATAAAAATTTGGTTAGTGTTTATGTTGTTTTGTAGGGGTCACGTAACGTGCATTAAGTAATATACAAGTAGTAAAATCTTGCATACCCCAGACTCAATGAATTATATGGTTTCATAATTGTATGTACAATAGACTAAAAATCTTGTTTAAAGTAGAAGTATTGTGTATGACATTGTATATTGTATTTCTGCATTTAGCTGACATTTGAAGCACTAAATGCAGAATTTTTGTCTGTCTGTCCCTTGTTTAAACTGCATGAATCTTCCTCTGTTTTTTAAAACATGTTCGTAGAAACACAGAGAGTGACTCTTTCGTATCTCAGAGCAGGTGCCTGAAGGCTGTCTGAAATAGAAGCAGGTAAAAGTGGCTGTAAGTGGAAGAATATAGCCTGTCAGCAGGGGGTTATCATTAAACGCCTGTGTGTCCATGACCTCTTGACCCTGATGCCTAAAACCTGACCTCTGAAATGATAGAGTTTATTCTTTATTACCGGGACTGCTTGGTATTCCGCTGTAAATTGTGAAAACTGGAGTGCTTTTGTGAATCTGTTTGAAATAAACATGATAATGTTATTCAAAATAAATAAATAAATCACAATTGTTAAAACGAATTCTTAAGTTTAGCATAATCGCGTTTAAAAAGTTAAGAAAGTTGACGTAACTCAATACAAGTGCATTTCTGGTTTTAATCAGCACTAGTTATTGCTGGGCTTAATTTATGTCGTCAGACATTTACATTATTGGTAAATTCCTTCATATTATTATTATTATTATTATCATTACTATTTGGGTTGCAAAAAATTTCAGGTAAATTTCTGAAAACTTTACATGATTTTTGGGGGGAAATTTTGGAAAATTTCCTAGAAGTTTTTGGAAGTTTACCATGCCTTTGCAACCCTGATTATTATTATATACGGAAATATTTATTTGTAAACTAAGTATTTTTATGAGAAAGGCTTAGGGTAAGTTGAATAAAACTTTTTAAAAATCACTAGCAGAAGTCACAGTCATTATTTATTGGTATGTTAATCAAAGGAAGGAGAAAAAAAATTATTTGATCCGACTGGCATTTCTGAGTCTTTGACAATAATTTGATGCCACTTGCTGAGTTTAATGTGTATGTAATGAGGTCATGTGACAACAGTGTAGCATACTACTATTTGAAATGCCTGTATGCTGTTTCACATATTATTTTTTTTAAATAGTATGCAGTGTGCAGTGCAGTAATCTAGTATTTTATTCTGAGCATAACCTTGATCTCAATATGTGCTGTAATATTTGAGCAGATGCCAACACCCCCTCCATCTCCCCCCTGATGGGTTCATTGGTGTTAAATTAGTCCCTCGGGACATTTTTAATGAGGAAATGATGTCCTGAATGGGTCATATAGTGTATGTTCTTCTAAACATGGTTAATGTCAATGGCACAGACAATGGCCTGCCTTTATGGTCCAGTGTGACAGAATCATGTAACCCAGATGAGCTGGCGCTGGCTCAGACGGGCATCCAATATCCCTGTGAACAGACACCAGCGGCCCGTCGATAAACACAACCGGCCTTTCAGAACAAAACCACAGAGATTCAGGCCTATTCAAGTGTTGTTTTAAAGGAATAGTTCCCCTGTAAATGCACATGCTGTTTTCAGTGTTGAATTTTTATTTTTGGGTGAACGGACCTTTAATGTTAATCTGAATTTGAACTTATTGGGGTTTTCAGACAGTTTCATAAGGCAAGACACCACAAACATTGCTAGATATCACCACAGTTCCCTACTTGATTGATTACGATAAGAATTGCAAACTTTTTTTTCAAACAAGTTTTCTAAAATGTTATGTCTAAATATGCATATGCATTAGTTAAATATACAACAATATGCATATATTTCTAAAACAGAAATCTGAACATTGGATAAAGCCTGGTTTGTTTTGTATTATTTCATTTTGTCATATTAGAGTTAAAGGTTTTTGCGAGGATTTGGATTTCTCTTTTTATCACTCCATAAATCAGAAAATAGTGTCAACAGCTGTGAAAAAAGACATTTTATATGTTTTAGGAATAAAGTGTTGTTATCACTCAGGTGTACAAAACGCTTTCAGTGAAAACATTCAAAAATAGATACTGTAGGAATTAAACCGTAAAGTTTGCTGCATGCAAGTGCAGTTGAAATGGAGAAAAAAAACTGATAAAGTGTATGATATGTATTGAAATTGAAATCTACAAATGCAAGTAGATAAAGTGTATTTTGAATGCTCTTTCCACTAGTCTGAAACAGCACTTAATGAAACCCCAAATCTCAAAACTGCCTAATGAATGAAAAAGCCATGTTTTCGCATGCAGCTTCCTGCTTTAAAGATCAATGCAGCGATTGACCATCTTTAGACCTGAATTGAAGAGATAGCAGGGGTCTCTCATTAGTTTCGACCGCTTTCTGCATGCTAGTGAAATGCAATCTGACCAGACTTTACATCGATGCCCTATCCGCTGTCCGACCCTGATTTAAGGCTCCGTCCACATTGTGAATGCTGAAAAAGACCCGTCCACTGCGTCTAATGTTCCTTCACTTCACAAAAGTGCCACTCTTGAGATTTGTGAGCCGAACACAGTCGTCCTTTGTGTCCCTCTGCCAACATCACTCCATCTCTCAGAGGAGTGCGGAGAGAAGGATATGGACAGATAGGAGACGCCCTTATTCTGTTACCTTTCTGGAGAATAATTACCCCTCTAATCTGACCAAGCGCTCGTTTCTGTTGCCCCCAACACCTGCACAGGTCTCAGATCAGTCATAGGGTTTCTTCAGATGGCTGCTGTTTCTGGTTCTTTTCTTGAAAAATCACAGCAAGTAAGCAGTGCTTGGAAATCGATAACAGGGCTGAATAATAATGATGCCCTGAGGCCAGTGAGAGCGTAACGGTTCAGTTGACAGGCCAGCGCTGTGTGTCACCGCATCTTACCTTGTTGGTCATGCACATGTGTTTTCTATGCCTTGCAAACATAAATAAGTAATTTTGTGTAAGGATGTTGAATATTGTTGTTGGAAGCAGTGTTTATAGATAGATGTCATAGTCAATGTAATCTGCAGCTCTTATTGCAAATATTGTACAGTATATTACTGTATACACTTTTTTAAATGTTTTAATGCTCATCAAGGCTGCATTTATTTGACAAAAATACAGTAAAAACAGTAAAATTGTGAAATATTATTACAATTTAAATTAAGTGTTTTCTATGTGAATCTCTGTTAAATTGTAATTTATTTCTGTGATCAAAGCTTAATTTCTTTCAGCATCATTACTCCAGTCTATAGTGTCACATGATCTTCAGAAATCATTTTAATATGCTGATTTGCTGCTCAAGAAACATTTCTGATTATTATTAATGTTGAAAACAGTTGTGCTGCTGAATATTTTGTGGAAACTGTGACTTGTTTTCTTTAATAAGCCTGAATGTAGGGTCAGGTGTTGGTCAAATGTGGTCATATAGAGTTTCTCTGATGCTTTTGATTCTTGCTGTTTTTTTTTTTTTTTTTTTTTTTTGCATTTTTCCCCTCCCTGTTCTTCTTCTCTTCTGTCATTTTTAGGCCCACACACATTTTTATTTTTCCTTGATCTTTATCCTCTGGTGTCCATGTAATTCTTGACATGTGAAGAAACTTCTGGTAAATGAAGGTCAGAGGTCAGAGGCGTGAGTCTGCAGTCAGTGTAGTGGAATGCATTAGTTAAAGCCAGAGAGATTTGAAATAAACCACCCAGTTTGTTACTTTTTTAGATGTTTTGTAACTACTTTGAATGGAAAACAGACTGGATGTTTTGATTTGTTTGGTGAAAAAGTGTCTCTATATGAAAGGTGATTGAAAAATTACAGGGCCATCATCTAATCAGTCAGTTGAGGAAATATTATGGAGACTTTCTAAAGATTTTCATTTTTTTTTTCATAACATCATGCACTGATGCATCATTCACAATGAGACCAGAAAACACATACTGTATCGGGTCACAGGATGAGACTCACGCTTGTATGGGATAATCATTTTTAACCTCAGATTCCTTAAACAGGCTCATTCCAGAGGTAATCGATTTTTGTTGGATTATGGGAAGGCCTTGAAATACGGCTGTTTTGAAGCATCTCAAAGCACTCATTGTGTCGGGTTGGCTTGATTTCTCTTGCATGCCACGAGTTATCGGACACGGGTGTTGTTTTTGACCAGATAAGACTAATGCCTGCAAATTCTTTCTTGGGAAATGATAATAATTATTCCTTGTTTGCATTTAGAGCAGCAGCTTCCAGTGAAACATCTGCTAGTCTTTGACTCTTTGTTCACTCTTAAAAGAATGGTTCATCCAAAAATGAACATCTGCTGAAAATGTACTTATCCCCAGGCCATCCAAGATGATGAGTGTGTTTCTTCTTCGGATTTGGAGAAATGCCTTCCATCACTTGCTCAGCAATGGATGCTCTTCAGTGAATGGGTGCCGTCAGAATGAGAGTCCAAACAGCTGATAAAAACATCACAAGTAATCCACACCACTCCAGTCCATCGGTTAACATCTGGAGAAGACAAAAGATTTTGTAAGTGTTTGTAAGAAAAAAATCCATTATGAAGACATTTTTAACTTTTTAACAGCTGTTTGGACTCTCATTCTGACGGCACCCATTCACTGAAGAGGATCCACTGGTGAGCAAGTGATGGAATGCTATATTTCTACAAATCTGATGAACAAACAAATAAATCTACATCTTCGATGGCCTGAGGGTGAGTACATTTAAGAAAGTTTAATTTTTGGGTAAACTATTCCTTTAAAAATAAGCGTTCTGAAAGAGGATTTCATGCAGCAATGCCATATATGAACCATTTTAGGTTTCCAAAAGAAACTGTAAGTGAACAGTTCTTAAAAGAACTATATTCTTTCTTAGTATGAAGAACATTTTAATAATCTAAAGAACCTTTTGTAGATGTTAAATGCTCTTTATGGAACCATTGATGCCAAAATAGGACCTTTAATTTTCATTATTGATTTAATTAAAGCCACTGTCTTCTGTGTTGTTTAGGAAGTTGAGCAGTAAAACACGAATTTAGAGATGAAATACGTCTGAAGGGAGTGTTTGAAAAGAAACAGATCTGTGGAGAACAATGTTACATTAGAGCGGTCAGTACCTTAATAGTGTTCCTGGGCCAGTACAAAACATCTTGTGCTAGAGAGGCTGTATTTTACACTTCTGTAGCATTTATTTTTCTCCCTGAAGCTCATCAAGGTCTCTTGCACCAAGACAGTTGCAATTTAGTCTAACATGATCATTTTCAGCCCTCTCTCTGACCTTTTCAACTTGTGAGCTCAATTCCAAGTGCACTTTAATCCAAACTACTGCGCACAAATCTCATTTGCACCTACTTTTAGTCTGTTACATTCAAATATGTCGAATAGTGATCGTGCACAATGTGACTGTGAATATGATTAATGCAATAAGGCTTAGAGGTTATTGGAGTATGTTTATTAATTTAATTCGATGTACTTGCCTTTTCTTTGTAATTACTTACTAGCAATTTCTGAGTGAAAACCTGTTTTTCATCATATGATGGCAGAATTTGGCTGAAAACTGGCAGGATGTGTATCTTTGCTTGTGTTTCATGAGAATCCTGTGACTTTCTCTGTGGGGGTGGTGACTAGAAAGACACATGGTACCCAATTACAAACAATATCTACTCTGGTACACTGACTCGTGGTCATTCGGGTTGCTCAAGGAATATTTTGTTCTTTGGTGTTACATTGTAACATTATCCAGCATTCTAGAATTTTGAGTGCAACATTGTTAACCGAAATGTAAATATTAATATGTTAATGCATTTGCAATTGCATTTGCATTGAAAACAGGGTCTTTTGTACTCTTATTTAAAGAGTTTACTGTAGACAAGCTCTCACATTCACAACTCAAAGCTTCCCAGTCCATTCAGACGCTTTATTAAACGATCACTGATCTGTAGCTTAGCGGCTTTATACTTCTTAATAAAAAGGCAGAACTGATGTAATTTGACTGACACACCGCTCTTTAAAATCGAAACAAGGAGTCACAATCTGTGGTCATTCTTCCAGGACGGCGGTTTCGGAGAGGAGTTGTTCATTCAAACCGAGCAGGTACAAGGAAAGACAAGCAAATTAAATGGGGTAAATGATTGGCGTGTAGATGAGACACAGTTACGTAAATGTACATGCACATTTTTTTCAACGCAAACACTATTTGTGATTCTTTCATAACACCCTCGAATTATCTAATGTGATTTTTTTTTTTATAAAGAGGATCAATTTTATTGAATCTATGGAAATAGAAATTTGATAGACAAAAAAAAACTGGTGTAAGATTCACAAATTCTAAAATGTAATAAAGGATAATTTTTCCAAATAATTAAATGGGAAGTAACTCGTTGAATTAAGCTTGCAATTTTGAAGTAAAAATTTTGAAATAGTATTTTCTTGTAAAATGTACTGCAATAATCAGTTTTATTTACAAATAAAAAAAAATTCTGTCTAAATGCCTAATTTTATAACTCTGTATTATCAACTTGTTTTGTAATAATTTTCAATGAAAAAATAATTATGTATTATGTACATAAATATTCATGATATTTATATTGAACTTAGCATGCTTCAATTTAAATTGAAGCACAAAACAATTTAATATTTGATCATTTTATATTCATTTTCTAATGTTTTTTTTTCTAGAATTTGCCATAGAAATAGAGTATACTGCTGTTTGTACGAAAGAAAAAGAAGTGCATATATATCTGCTTCAGCTATGAATACTTAATCAGTTTGATAATGATTTTGTGCATATATAATCAAAACACTACTGAAACATCTACTGTGCTCTGCTGGTTTAAATATCTTTTTTTGTGTGTGTTTTCAGACTCATTTTAATTGCTAAATCCACACAGAGCAGTTTGCAAGTTTTGCCTTCTGATCAGGAGTCTGTGTTGTCGTCTCTTGTGTAGTGGTTAAATTTAGGATAGAAAGAAATGCGATAAGAGTGGATCAGCTTTAAACCAGAACTCTGCCCAGGCCTCGATAGAGAGCCGAGCGGTGCGTCTCGGTGCGTTAAGGACACGCTATGACCCTGTAAACAATAGAAACACAGCAAACACTGACCCAGCCCCCTCTGTGCTGCATGTGCATTGATTTAATTCTGCTGTCAGCCGTCTCAAGTGTGCACGACCATACACACACACGCATGCAAGCACACCAGCTGATCTGCCGTTATTGTTTTGCACCTGTCACAGAGGCAGTGCTTCAAACGGTGTGTGTGTGTGTGTGTGTGTGTGTGTGAGTGTATTATTATCTGACATTAATATTTAATTGTTGCTTTGACTGAGAGTGAATGTTGAGGTTAAACCGTCTTGATCTGAGAGCCGTTTCTGCTCGACTGTGATGTTTGGCACATGCTTTTCTCAGAAAGGGAGAGAGAAAGAGAGAGAGAAAGAGAGAGAGAGAGAGAGAGTGGGGAAGGAGGAGTGTTCAGACCTCCACAGCCAGACACAACCATCAACCCTTATGACACCCAGAAAATCGCAGATTTACTCTAAATTATACACAGGTCTAGAAGCAAACAGACACGTATGAGACCGCAGACTCTGAAATGATTCTGGCTTGGTTTTTTTGCATCTTTGTGGATTTTGTGGTCATCTTGTCTGAGCTTCAGAGCGTCTTTACCGGCACTTGGTGAGTTTAAGTAATGCTTTTTGTTTTTTGGGGGTGTTATTCGATGCATATCGGGAATTTAACATTTAGGCAGTAGATTAATTGCAGACTTGTGCATTTTATAGGTTTTTTCGTTATTTCTTTCTTAATGTGTTTTTTTTGTTTTGTATTCATTTGTTTTTAGATAAACAAATAATTTTTGAATATAAAATACAGATGGAATATAATTGCAGACTTGAACATTTTATAGATACTGTTGGATGTTTGAAGGCAGGTGAGTTCAAATAATTTTTCTTGAATGTTTTTGGATGCATTTTGCACATTTTAATAACACAAGCAGTAGTTTATTTGATAACTTGCACATTTGATAGTTTCTGTTGGTTGTTTGTTTGAAAGCATTTGGTCAGTTTAAGTAATGTTTCTCATTTTTTTTTTTTTTTGGGATGTTATTGGATGCCTATTGCTAATTTTTAAAACAGACAATAGATTAGTTGAGAAATAGCACATTTTATGGGTTCTGTTGGTTTGTAGGCATTTGGTCAGTTTAAGTAAAATATTTCTTCTTTTTTTTTGTTATTGGATGCATATTGCATTTTTTTTTTTTAAACATACAGCCAGTAGATTAGTTGAGAACTTTCACATTTTACAGATTCTGTTGATTGATTGGTTAAGTTTTTCATTTTTAAGTGTTTTTTGTCTTTTTGCATGTCAAGCATTGCTATTACTATTGCTCATACTGAAGATTATTATTATCAAATCAAACACCTTAGCAACTGCAAAGCAAACACAGACAACACCCTAAAATCAGGTAAGTTTTGCACAAACAAACAGCAGAAAATGTGAAGATCCGGTCTCGTATTGTGTGTCAAATCCTCCCGTCAGACTTCAGTAAGATGTAGTTTATTGTGGCTGTTGGCCTCCTTCAGATGTGATCAAATGCATATTTAAACCTCCACTGTAATCAGTTTCTCTCTTCAGTTGTGAGTTTGTGTGTCTGTTTGGTGTGTGTGAGAGCCGAGATCAAAGCGCACACACACGCTGTTCAAGACCCATCTGTCCGACTTCAAAGCGCACGGGGATCGTGGACGTGTTTGTATAGCTGACGTGGAAAACACCTCAACACGACTTTTGATTTAAGGGATCAAACCACACACTGAACTTTAGCACTTAGGAATAGAGTTTTGCTCACGTAACAGTGATGCTAATTGTTGCAAACTGCAATAATAATTTTAATTTCAAACCCCAATGGATAAAATCGAACGTAATATTCTGGTTCACTCATAAAACGACACTTTAAGGAGGTTAAATGCTTTCTGAATGTTTTGCATGTTGTTTAGCTGGAGTTTAAGTGTTTGTAAATTGCTTTTTTGTTGAAACCCTGAATGCAACCTTTTCAGAGTGGAATTTAAACTTAAGTTTTAGATGTGAATATAATGCTGCCTGGTTAATGGATACCTTTGTGATTCATATGGGATCTATTGGGAGAATTATGGCTTGTGTTTTCCGTCTGCTCCAAGCACCTCGGGTTCTTGGAATCGTTGAGGAATTTCATACCCTCATTGGAAACTTTTGGAAATATAACAATTGGGTCGTTGGCCATATTGTGGAAACCCACAGAACTGGAACGTTTGCGTATCATAAATGTTCCCTTCCCAGCATCTCCTCATTCCTGTGCGGTTTATTGAAGGAAAAAAGAAGCGTTTGACCTTTAGTGTCCTGTTGCATTCTGGGAGAGCCCTGGAGGGATCGATGAGCAGTCGTAACTGCCCGTCACATTTGGCTAATTAGCTGCCATTGTTCTGAGGTGAGAAGGAATTTGGCTCTGTGTGGAAATCCAGCGTTGTTCCCAACCCACTGGTTCACAGCAGAGATGTTTGACACATGCAAATGAGCAGTAATGCTGCTTGCATAATTGTCAAAATGTCTCAATTAATCCCTGATGGTCATTCTTTGTACCTGTATGTTAAACTGTGACTTGATGTGATTTATGAATGCTGTCATTAGCATCATGTGTGCTTGTGTTGTGGGTTTCATGCATAAACCCTAATGAGGAGAAGTCGGCCAGACGCCTGCCATACGTTTGTCTCCCAGAGGACTTCAGTGATGTCTCAGACAAAACCACATCCTCTAGAACCAATTAAAAGCCAATTAAACAAAGTGATGAAATTAAATTAATTGATGCTGTTAATTAATATGCCATTTTATCTTTTTATTTGTGGTATTTGTTAAGTGATCAGACTTATGTTTATTATTTTTCACATACTGGTTAATAAAATTCCACACATCAATTTTTTTTTTAAATATATACACTACTGTTCATAAGATTCAAGATTTTTATTTGTCACATACATGTAAGAATCTTGAATCTTATGAACAGTAGTGTATAAACGTTCATAAATTCTTTTGAACTTTTTATTCATCAGATAATCCTGAAAAATAAAATGTATCACTTTTTTTCACAAAAACTTGAAGCAGCACAACTTGATTTTCAACATTGATAATAATCAGAAATGTTTCTCAGCGTATAGGAATGATTTCTGAAGATCATGTGACACTGAAGACTGGAGTAATGATGCTGAAAATTTAGCTTTGAACACATCAATAAATTACATCATATATTTATAAATGGTTATTTTAAATTTTAATAACAATAAATTGTAATAATGCTTGTATTTTTAATTAAAAAAAAAAATGCAGCCTTGGTGAGCAGAAGAAACTTCTTTCAAAAACCTTTAAAATCTTAATCTATTTCACTTCCTGCACCTGGTGTAAGAGGTCTCCTTCATTGGCTTGATGTTAATAAACTGAATAATTTATGAAGCTGACAGTTTGCTGCAGTTTTAATCTGTTTTGTAAAATCATCCTGTTGCGCTCAGATCTGTTCCAATAAAAATTATATGAGGGGAAATTATAAAATAACACATAAAAGCCTTGTAAGACATCGCTCTCTTTTTAGCACCAATGCTGTATTTAGCACAGTTTTTAGGGTTCATATTAATCTATATTTGGCTAATGAAAGCTCGTCTCATCGTGGTGGTGATTTTGTACAATATCCCTGTTGTCACTGAGATTAGATTCTCCTGTACTCTCTGGATTCCTAAACGTGTTCTATTCGTTCTCCGGGGTTCCGCTGTTGCCATGGAGACGGAATCCCCCACCAAGCTGGCAGAAACCCCTCTGTCCTTTAATGCGAGTCAGACGTGGTTGTGTGTATCGGCCCTGTGTCGCTCGCTTTTGTTTGCAAGAACAGCTGGAGAACTCATAGCAGTTTAAAACCTATTCTATTTCAAATTTACCGTGGTAATCATAGTATCCACCATTTATTGTTGCAATAAAAAAAGGTATTTTTCAGTGTTGGTCTACAAAGGGAATTGTTTAACTACATATCTCAGTATTGCTTTTTAGTACAAAAGCTTTTTTTTTAAAAGCAGGTTTTATTGCCGAACACAATGTTACATTCACTGGCAATATTTCAGCAATAAAGTTTTGTCTGTTGGCTGTTTTGAATCAGAGTTAGTGATGTCTGATTCATGAATGAATCACTCTTGGGAGTCAGGTTGAATATTAAACAAAATAGGAAATATGTTGCAAGAATACTATTGTACTGTAAAAATGTATTTTAGATTTACATTTTATTTATAGTACAAAAAGAATTGCACTTGTGAGTCGGGTTAAATAGCTTTTTGCAGCTGGTTTGAATCGCTCACGTGAGTCGGATTGATTCAGAATCAAACTGAGTCAAGTCGTGTCAGAACGTTCTTGTGAGTGGGGTTGAATCACTATTTGGGAGTCATGTTGAATCGCTCTTTGGGAGTCAGATTTGAATCTGTAGAGCCAAATGAGTTCGCAAAGCAGACTGAATCATTCTGATTGTTGATTCACTGCATCATTTAAAGTGGATGAAGTGCACTCGGACTACTAAAACTAGTTTCCCACATTGCATTGCACTGAACTTGACCTTCCATTTGACATTTCAATGTGATGAATGAACCAGAAGTAATATTACCATCTTTTATATTATTTCTTGCTAGACTTGTTATTTGATCGGCCTGCCAAAAATTGAGACACAAAATTGCATTTAAAAAACAAAATAACCTTGTCAAAATAAACACAGTGAATTCATGTGATAATGTAGCATTCTATCGTTTGAGTTGCATACTGTTTAATGTGCAATTCCATAAAGAATAGCATGCGATGTGAAGTACATACTGTGCAGCAAGCAGTGTGTTAGGATTGTATTCTGAGCCTTTGTGTGTGCAAGTTCAAATATCTCCCCCTCCTAATGTGAAAGTCCTTGTGTCCTCTCCACAGATCCGTGAAGAGCTCTCTGCTCCATCTTCAGCTGCCTGAGACGTGAACCTCAGAAAGACTCTTAATGAATCAGTATTCGCCGCTCGATGCCATGGCGTTCAAGTGAGTAGTTGTTTTCTGCATCTATATCCTGCTGCTTCTCCTGTATGATCTCAGTCACTATCATTAGGTTAGCAGGGATGCAGTGTTACGTCTTCAGTCGAATGCATGGAAAGCGCTGGCATATAAAGGGTCTTTTCTCCGAGGGCCCCTCAGAGACGTTTGGCATTCGCATGGAAGCTGATTTGCATTCCATCTTGGCAGAGTTGAGGTTTCTGACGCTGGATGCTTGTTGGCTGCTCTCTTGTTTTTCAGTTTGTCCCAAATTCCTGTTTTCTTTCTTTATTTCTCTCTTTCTCTTTCTCTCCTGCTTGTCTTTGCCAGTTAGAAGACAATGAGGAATGGAAAAGATGACTGTCTTTAGGAGGTATTGGTCAGATGAGGGTGTTTTGAAAGAGTTTGCCAGACAAATACAGAAGTTTTTGACAATGATCTTCACTCTCTGGGCTGAAAAGTGTCAGAAACACAATTCATAATGCAATGCAAGTATGAGTTTGGTTTGTTTCCCCATGCAGTGGAATCAAATAAGGCTGCATGATATCGGGGGGGAAAAAATCTTTTTTGCGTCCATTTGTTATTGATTAATTTATTACTAATAATATTTATTAATATGAGTTTTTTGCATAAAGTAATTTTCACCAGATTTAAAATAATTTACAAATAATAAATAATAATTTAAAAATATTGAATTATTAACTGTGATTTTTAAAAATATTACATAAAATACAAAATATGCTGCAAGAATACTATTCTAATGCACAATTTAAAATATTTAATATTATTAATATTAGTGTACAGAAATAATATAAATTAAAATAAAATATATTATTTAAAATATTTAAAAGAATATATATTTTATATTACTGTTGTAAAATTTGTTATCAATTATTTTTTTTGTACTTTAAACCCTCACAATAAATAAACCAAGATACTTTAAGCAACTGAAACATCGTATGAGCTGCTAGTGTGTAAGTGAACACAATGAAGCACTTCACTGAAACACACAGCTCGTATTTTTACTTAATTAAATGGCAGCCTTTGCAGTTTGATTGCATTAAGCCATATCATGATTGTGTTTTATTGTGATATATCATGCAGCCCTCAGATCTAGCGTTAACGTCTGCCTTTGGCCTAAAATTTCTCTTCATGATTATCAGAATGCTTATAGTATGGTTTGTTTTGTTTTAAATACAAAGGCATTGGACAACTGTTCCAATGATGCATCATTTGGATTTGGAGCAAAGTGCTTCTCAGACATGCTGGTTTTGGTTTCTGGAGTGGCTCTGGATGTCAGAGCAAAGGAAGTTGTCAGTGACGCTGATGTCTCTGTTAGTGATTGAAGGCTGTCAGCTGTCTCTCTGTAACATGCACACAAACTACGGTTTCCATTCTGTGGAAAGTGTTGCAGCGACTCGTGGAAATTTGGACAGATCGCTGAAACATCACATCATTTAGTGCATTTTCCCTGGTTTTTAGGCACATAAGCAAATAGTTCATAGCCATTATTTTCTAATGGTGTCAGCAGTCCTGAATCTGAGTCTTGCTGTCTGTTTAAGATGGTGTTTCAGATTGCGTGAAAGATTATCTTGAGGAAACAACACACAGAAACTAGACCTTTAGTTGGGAGAACTTTGTGTTTGTTCAATAAAGGACAGTATGTTGTGAATGTAGTCATGATAAAAGTTTACAAAAAAAATATATAAATATATATATATATAAGATATTATATATATATATATATATATATATATATATATATATATATATATATATAGAGAGAGAGAGATGGAGAGACAAAGAGAGAATATAGTCGCATTAGTATATCAAATAAAAAATATGTATTTTATTATTATTATTTTATTATTTTTTTTTAATATTTTGAGTTTATGAATGTTGAATTTGTCTATATATTTTTACATTTATTTTTAAGTTTTAGTCACATTAGTATATCAAATAAAACAGCTGAAATAAAATTTCTTTTTACATTTATTTAAATATTTTATACCATTTATTTTATTTGCAAGGAACAAAAATATTTACTTTATGGTTTTAGTTTAGTTAAATACATCAACCCTGTGAAATTTATATAATAATTATTAATATTGATACAAATAATTCTCACATTATTAATGTTATTCATCTTAATTATTTATAATATTATTTACATTATAATAGTGTATAATAATTATTAACTAAAATAATTTTTATAATAATTATATTATTTAAGTAAATGTAGCATTTTATTTTAACAATTTCTGGTTTTACAATGAAAACCACTGAGATGTCAAGATGAAGTTTTATCATGTCTTTAAATGAATGTCAAATCGTCCTCAAGACTTCTGGAAGTGACGAGCTTGTTGATGAGTTGTCGTAAAAAAGATCAAAGGTAACCTAGCAACCAGCACGGCGTCTGATCGGAGGCCCCCGATCCAGCCGTCCTTTGTATCGCCTGTGCTGCGGTTTTGCAGCACAATTGTTTTTGTGGAGGAATGATAAATGTGCTGCCAAAAAGACGTGAAAAAACACAGAGTACGAGAGTGAGAGATGCTCGCTGTCATCGGGACCGGAACAAAGACCCTCTACACAAAACTACTTGAGATTCATGTCTGTCTGAATGCATGCCTGTCTTCCTCCCATTCTCTCTCTCTCTCTCTCTCTCTCTCTCTCTCTCTCTCTCTCTCTGTCTCTCTCTCTCAACAAAAGCTCGATTTCCAAGTTGAACTTCTCCAAACACAAATGTGGTGTAGTGACTGTGCGCTGTCAAGATACTTAATGACAGGGAAGTAAGTAACTTGTATAACATGACAAATTGCTCAAACTTGTTACAAGTCTTCTGAAGTGATAGATTTATGTGAGGAACAATCAAAAATACTTTCTAAATACTTTAACTCTTATATAATGTCTTCATGGTGTGTACCATGGAAAAGGAAAATAATGCATGTTAGAAAAAAAAGAAAAATAAACCAAGATACTAGTCAGCATACACTTTTGTCTGCCTGGATTTGATAAGATTGTTAAATGCAGAAAATTATTTGCTTCTAAGTAAACATTTTGTGAAACAAGTGTCTCTTCCTTTTCTAAAAGGGGATTTTTAGAGACAACGATGGTCTTTGTGTTAAATTGCATTGTGCTTTATCAGAAAATTGTTATTTTGATTAAATAATAAAATGTTACTAATAAATGTGTGAATAATAAATTAATACAAAATGAATAAAACTTAAAATAGCATCAAAAAAATACAATATTTTTAAATGATTATTTTTTAATTAAGTAATATTTCAATGAAAATTGTAATAATATTAATATTGAATTGATACAAAATTAAAATAATAATTTTCACAAATTCATTTAAAAATTATTGTATTATGCCATCTCATCTCAATCATATTTTGAAAACATAAATATAAAAAAATATATATTCTAATAAAATTAAAACAAATAGAAAAATAAAAACAAAAATAAATAAAAATGATAAAAAAAATAATAAAAATTATATAAAAAATTCTGTAATGTTTATTATAATATTTGTAGAATTATTCCATCAGAACAGCAGTGATAGGGTTGACAGTTTCTATAAATATCTAGTTGTTTGCTTTACAAAATCATGGTAAATGGTCAAGAGTTGATGAGTTCAGATCGTCCTCTTCTCTTAGTAAAGACACACTACTTGATGGATGGTATGGTTTTTGTGTGTATTGTGAGTAAGAGGCTTTAGCTGTTTCTGTCTGTAAATCCAGATTTGGCTTCTTGTTGGCAGTGAGCAGAAATCCCATCACTCTCAGTACAAACCCCTGTAATCCCGTTCACCTTGCAGCCCCACATCTACAAATTTGAAGCTGAAAAGCTCTTTTAAGGAAATATCTCCACCGCTTTTGTGGAGCAAAAAGGTTTTCTGGGAGCTTAGATTTAGTTGGTTTAATATTTAGTCCCAGAGCGTCGATCAAAGATTATAAAATAATCCAGATTTGCATTTACAAGTGAATTACAAGTGACGGTTCTGATCAGCATATGAACAGTTCGAGATCATGTGACCCTGATTTAGGCGTAGGTCAAAGGTCAAGCTCCTCTGACCCGTCACCCCCAGGCTGCCGTAACCGCTCTGATTCAGTCCAAACAAACGGGAAGCAGCTGCGATGTGAGAGTGAATCGTTTGCAGATATTAATTGTTGCCTGATGTCTTTAGGAAATCTGGAGTTACTCGAGAGGAAGATAATAAACGTCATCTGTTGCTTTTTTGAGTCACTTCTTCCTCTGTGGAACAACAAAAGGGGGTTTTAGACAGATCTTTCATTCTTCTCATTACCATAGAGCTAATGAAAATAAATGGGGACTTTGACTGGCTTTTAGTTTTTAAAATATCCAGAAAGAGTAGTTTATATGACTTGTATTCCGAATCTCATGATCACTTTATATGAGAAGCAGAAAGAAATTTAAGTAGCTCTCTAAAAAACCATTCCCTCCGCTAGGGCTGCTTTCTTTTTAATCTTCCTGATAAAAATTGCAGATTTAAAATGCAATACAAAAAAGTTTGATGTGTTTGTTTGTAGGGCTGCATAATTTTGCCAAAAATGTATTATATAAAATATGAAATTTGATTATATATCAACATGATTATATACATAGTCATATTTATTTTTATCATTGTTATTATTATTAATATTATTATTATATTCAAAATACGTTTATTTGAATAACACCTTTCATAAAAAAAATGCAGCTCAAAGTGTTTCACATTGGTGGCATATGAAAAATATAGAAAAATAAAATAAAAAAATAAGGTGAATAATAATAATTATTATTATTATTATTATTATATAAAAGTTTTAAACTTAAGAAATGTATGCTGTAATAATGCACTGTAAAATATACTATTTAATAATAACATAATTATAAGTATAATAAATATAAAAAAAAAATAGGAAAAACAGAAAAATAGTAATAAGAAAATTTTAAAAAGTGCAAATATTTGTAAAAATAAACTAAATAGGAAATATTGTAATGTTTCACTTTAAAATATAGACTATTATCAAAAACAAAAAGTACTGTAAAAATGGTATCTATGTTTATGCAACTGGCCCCAGGTTTGATATCAGTGGACACGACATGTTTGAATGTTTTGAATTAAATCAAGTGCAAACTCTGAGATTTATGCTCGAAGGGAAAATTTCAGATGGGTTTGAGATGAAGGTGAGTAAATGACCGAACTCTTTCTCATGGACGAAGAAACTCATCTCTGTCTCTGTCTCCTCTGAGAGCTGTGCTTGAGCCATTGAAATATAACAATATCGTCCTCTAGTTTTGTAGTGCTGTGGTCTTCTTCTCATCAGTCACGCGCGTTTGTTCTCCGTTCTGCTCACCAACAATCGAATAGTCGTCTCGGTGTTCAATAGTTGAAGTCCTGCATTATGAAGAGAGCGACCCGTGACATCTTCACTTCCTCCGGCTCTGTTTGAGTGTGACTGACAGCTCTATCGCCGGATGTTGTGTGAAGCGGCGTGCGACCGTTTCCTCTCGCTGTAACGTGACGTGACCTTTGACTCGTAGCTCATCAATTTTAGGCCGCTGTCAATGATCTGACAAGAGATCTCGACACCTGCCACAGCGGGACGAGGGCGTGTGTGTGTGTGTGTGTGTGTGTGTGTGTGTGTGAAACACCAGAGGAAGGATGCTCTGAATGTCAAGATGATGAGAACATCAGGTTCTTTTGTGAGTTTGTGTGCATCTGTATTGGGAAGCTTGTTTGAAACCATATTGATGCAACCCGATTACAACTGAAAATAACTACTACCTTTTGCTTCCAGCTTGTAGTGTATCTGTAAGTAAAGTGTTTGATTTACTTACAGTAGGTGGCTTAATTTGAACATCTATGGCATTGACATTTAAAAAAAGCAGATGAAGAAATTTTTTAAAGTTATCTTTTGATAAATATTTTTTGTCTTTTGTAGTATAGAATTATTATTATTATAATTTAGAATTGTTATAATTATTATAAATTATTTTATTTTATTATAAATTATTATTTTATTATTATTTATTAGTCAATTTCTCTTTTTCTTTATTCATTTTATTTTCTTTAATTAGTTTTTCTTTTTTAATATTTTTATATATTTTTTATTTTTATGTATTTATATTTATTTTTATTTATTATTTTTTTCTTTTTTGTCACCCTGAAGCAGTGCTTTACAAATAAGTGTTATATAAATATTTTTTTACTTCATTAGAATTTTTTTAATGTATTTTTCATTTTTATATTATATATATATTTTTTTTGTTTATTACTATTTTTCTGTCTTTTTTTAAATGCCTACCTGTGAATTACTTTTATGTATATAAGCGATACAAATAATTTATTTTAATAAATTTATTTGAATTAAAAAAATATATATTTTTTATATTTATTTTCTATTCATTTTCTTGCTTCTATTTTTAAATGCCTTCCTGTGAAGCTATTTGTGCTGCATTTTAATGTATGAAAGGAGCTATACAATTATTATAAAATAAAATTATTTATTACTATTATTGTATAATAATATTGTATAATATATAAAGTGTTTATTATTAAAACACTTATTTATATAACTGAAGTGATATAATGATAAACAGCAGTATTTGACTGAAAGTTCATTTGTTACAAAATATGTAAAATATCCTTAGAATCATGTGAATTGATTATTTGAAACTTTTTATATATATTTATATAAAAAACAAACACAAACTAAAAACAAACTAAAATGACTTTGTCAGCACTACATGCCACATTTTAGGAGAGTGTTTTTGATGATTTCATTATGTCTGTTTAAAAACAACAACAACAAACAACTGCGATAGAATTTGTTGCTCTAAACTGCAGCTTATTGGGAAAAGTAGCTTTTTAGTAGCTCTGATGCTCAGCTAATGAGGTTTGAGGTCATTACGTCTAAATATCATCATTCATATCTAAACCACATTTTCCAAAATAAGTTTCTCAGGTTGTTGTGTTCCTCTTCTGACCCATTGATCCATCTGAAGTTATTGCTGATATATGCAGACGTTTGTGAGCATGCATCACTCAAATTAAGCACTGAATCAAATTTAGACTGACATCAGGAAGAAATTAGCATGCAACATAATGGATAATTGGGACGGGGCCTGTGTTTGTGTGTGCTGGCATTATGTCCGCATGACTTGCTGTAATTGTCTCTGGCTTGTATATTCACCCCTCGACTCAGTCCCGGTTAACAGACGCTTGAGCGCTTTCTCTCTGACCTACATTAAAGTGTATAGCTGATTGTTTCTTCAGCAAAGGTTAATGATCTCGGCGATATTAACCAGAACCAGAACTAATCAACAACACAGTAGCTACTTGTTAATTTTCAGCTTGTGTTAGTTTGATTTTGAAGCATGTAGTAATTGGTTAAAGGCTAGTCTGTGCCTGTGGTGGTTTATCTGGTTGCTAAAAGCACATGGAAGGGTAAACTGATCATATATCACAGATTTATTATACTTATAATTATAATTATGTTGTTATTATTAAATAGTATATTTTACAGTGAATTATTAATTTTAATAATTTTATATAATAATTATTATTATTATTATTCACCTATTTTTTTATTTTATTTTTCAATATTTTTCATATGCCACCCATGAGAAACAGTTTGAGCTGCAATTGACAATTCAATTTATTCCCAATAGAAATTGACCGATAATCGGTTTTACGAATATTTACTTTGAGCAACTTACTTAATCAGATATCAATTATTGCAAAAATGTCTTCAAAATGAAATGAAAAAATTCTAACAATCAAATATACACAATATTACAAAAATGATAATAATAGTAAAAGTAATAAATCTAAAAAACAAAAAAAATAATAATAATAATAATAATAATAGCAATAATAATAGTTAAAAATAATTTAAACATTTAAATAAAAATTAATAAAGATTGTTATTACATTATCGTTATTGTTATTCAACATACTTGTATTTGTATAGCATCTTTCATGCATAAAATGGAACTCAAAGTGCTTCACAGGGTGGCATAAGAAAAATATAGAAAAAATAGTAATACGAAAATGTACAAAATAAAGTGAGGAATATGAACATATTTAATAATAATAATTAATATTATTGTTAATTGTTAAAACATATAGTGTTTTATAGTATAATAATAATAATAAATTGTTTACAGTAAATATCAGTAAAACCGATTATTGGACAGTTGAATTGTCCATTTATTTCTGATTATTATAATTATATTTAATTTTATAATAATAATAATAATAATAATTATAAGTAAATTGCTTTCAATACATATAAGTAAAACCGATTATCGGTTTCCCCCCCATGTGGTTTTTAGCAGCCAGATAAACAACCTCAGTCTTTAACTGCAGATATTTAAGCAGTTTTCTTAATAGGATATTGGTTTATTAATATCAAATCGATAAACATCATATCTAGAGTGACCAACTAATACTTACTCCTAGGTTTACATCCAATACTTTAAACTGTGGTTTGAAATTATTACTTTTATGAAAAGTTGATAAACTTCCTTGTCATTTATTTTCTCAATTTGATAATATTTGACTTTGTCTATTTATTTTGCTTGTTGTTAATATTATAGTTGCTTTTGTTATTATTATAAAAAAAATCATGCTATATTTTAATGTTGTGATATGAAAACGAAAGTAAAAAAAAATTAAAATTAAAACAATAAATAAATATCGGTTATCCGACATATATAAATAATCGGTATAAGTTATAAAAAAAACAATATTAGTTGATCTCCAATTCCCAACCGCTTACGCTTAAATGGCTCATTTATACGGTAAGTGTTCCACAGTCAGAAACAGGCCAGAAATTGCACGCTTCATTGACTGGATGATGAGTGTCTCGTTTGCATACTTGTTTAAATGAATGATGCTTCTGTATTTGGGAGATTGTGTCTGTGAGCAACAGGTTTTGTGCTTAAAGGAAATGTGTGCTGCAAGTTGTCAGATAGGAATCTAAGTGAATGTGGGACAATGTTGAGACAAACTTCCTGCTCCTGTATCTGAGGACAATATCATGACATTTGCATTCAGAATCATGGTGTTTTACAAAACATGCTACAGTACTCTGGTAACTGTTACTGTAATTTAACTGTAATTTTGTAACTGTTATAAACATGTCAAGCTTTTGAAGAGCATCCAGCATCTGATGTCTGATCATGCATCTGTCCACATCTCTATCTCTATGATTGCTTTGCTTCAAATTTGATTCATTTTGAGTGTGAGAACAGAGGTAGGTTCTCTGCAGTTAATGTCCACTTGAGTGTTTTATGATTGACAACATGTTATTAAAGTCTCTAAAACAGGCAATTAAAGCCACTGATATAAAACTGCACAAATCTGCCTCATCCAGCTCTTTCTGTACAGCTGCGTTGGTTTACACTATAAATGTTTACCTTTTATAGGTTTCATTTTTATTAACCCCAGTTTTTTTACTTCTTATAAATAAATGTTTAAATAGATATATATTGCATAAAGGAAAATATAAATTGCTTGTAATAAAGCACTTTTAATAAAAAAACAAATATAATATTATAATAACTAATAAATAAATAATATAATGTATTATAGATATATAAAATATATTTACAAATATTGATGTGTGATATTTAGCTGCTTTTTTTTTTTTTTGCTTTGTTTTTGTTGTGCTTTTTTGTTTAGTTTCAGTTGACAAACCAGACAGTGTTAACTGTTTCTTCAGTAGATGAATATGGATAACTGTTCATTGCTTTTTAAATATGAAGATATGTTCTAATATCTGACCAGTGGAAATAAATAATCAATTTGAGAATGTTTTTTAAAAAGCAGTGTTAATATTTGAAATATTTTATACATAGTGCATTCTGAGAAATTTTGTTTCAGTGTTGTATTGTTTCTTAAGTAGGTAAAGATGGATAACTGCTTAATGCTTTGGAAATATAGTTTAGAATTGATATGATTTTAATATCTGACCGATACCGATATTATTTAGCGTCAAATCGGTTAAAAATCAGTGCTAGTATTTTATAGATTGTGCATCCTCTGTTTATATGTTGTCATTTATGCTCTCATGTGTGTGTTCTCTGTGTATTTCCTCTCTTTAACATTCATCCGTCCATCCATTCAGTGTGTGACTCCATGATAACCCTCTCCTCATCTCTGTGTCTCTCTTCAGCCGGCGGCTTTTATAATTCTCTCTGAAGGACGGATCTTCAGGTCTAGTCGAGCATCGTGGGAGAGTTACAGGTCAGAAATCCCTCCTCTGTCCCGTGTGCTTTGGGGCTTTCGCTCGCTATCATTGGTTGAGCTGCATGCGATGACATCATGCATGGAACCCAACGGTCGCATTTAAAACCTGCATGTTTTTTTTTCCTCATTTTGATCTTTTGCTTGAGTTGGAAATCCTGCTTGTCCATCCCAAGTGATTTTTTTTTCTCCTTGGTTGTGTTCAGATTTCTTTCCTCCACTTTTCCTGCAGTTTACCTTCTTTTCTTCATTCGCAAAAGTCCACTGAGTGGGTTTGTTTAATCTTTTCTTTCTGGGTTCATGGTTCTTTGCCTTTTATTCCATGTTGTACATTTGGGTTTGTTTTTGTGAGGCCTCAGATTGCTCTGTCTCTCTCCCCTCTCATATATCCAGCAGCTTATGCTTGATTACTATAATAAAGTGACATTATTGTGTTATTGATGAGTTAACCAATACCTAGCTTGCAACAGTGTTATTTTACTATCATTTGATAGTATTATAGATATTTTTATTTCTTGTTTTGTTTTTACTTTTATAATTTCCTTTTTCACTTTAATTTTGTTATTAATTTTTTACAAATGTCTAAATTTTTTATTTCAGTATTAGTTACTTAAGCGCATTAAGTTAAACTAAATGAAAATAAACAAATGTTGCTTTGACATACAGCTGACAGTTTAATTCTATAATAATTTATTTTAATTTTTTTGTCATATAATTTTTTTTTTTATGGTTTTAGTTTTAATTATAATAATCCTGGCTTACAGATTTATCACTTAATAAATATATTGATTTATTTATTGATTGATTGATTCATATATTTACTTATATATTTTATACAGTATAATAAATTTTTTATTAAATATTTATAATTAATTAATTACATTTATTTTATGATTTATTTTAATTATTTTATTTACTTGTTTTTATATATTTATATTTAATTATGTTTGTTTAATTTTATATTCAATTTATTTATATTTAATTTAATAAATGTATTTTATTTATATCATTTTATTAAATATTTATATTTAATTTAATTATTTTATTTTGTGTATTTTAATTATTTTATTAACTTTTATTTATTGCTTTATTTACTTATTTATATGCATTTATTTATTTTTTTGTTTGTTTTTTATTTACATCTCTTAAAGAACATATGAGTTGTAAAACTGCCACAGTGTTGGGGTTTTCTGAATGGTTGCTAGGGTGTTGCTAGGTATTTTCTTCCTGTCTAGCATGAAAAGATTCCTTCATCCTCATGATCTTCTGGTCTCTAGATATGGCTCGGGTCCTTCAGTATACTTCTGTGGGACTTTTTTGAATCAGTTTTCTGGTCCAGCAGCCGAAAGTAGTGCATCTGATGGCTTGGGAAAGCGAAAGCACACCTCAGTTCAACATGATCTCCAGGTTTGGATTGGAGTCTCTCACCCAGTTCATGTTGTGGATCTGAGATGAGAGAGATTTGTAGCACATTCTTCAGTGTAACTTGATCCAGAGTTCAGAGTGATTTGTTGTGTTCATCCGAGCGATCTATAATGCTCATGGGGAAGTTTATTGTTAGGGGATGTGAGTATTTAAACTGACGGACGCTTCTTGGCCAGAATTGGTTGCATTGGGGGTCGTCAGGAGTCTGGAATGAAACGTATCAGTGTCTGGCTGTCAAAATGAGCATTTACTCTCATGTTTGCCAAGTCCCAGGCGAACACTGTGGAGGTGCTGGAAGTTTTCACAAAAGAGCCCAGAATGGCTTTTTGTCCGTCCTGAACCTTAAATCCGAGCGTGAAATCGCTGCCATGCTAAAGATGGTGCCGTGTTACAATACTGAGCATGGAGTGTGACAGTGAGGAGCGTCATGGGGTTTTACTCTTGTTTTAAAGACTCGTCAGGGCAGAAAAAGGCACCTTAATTAACAGGAAACAGAATGATGTATCGTACAATGAAACCGCTGTGTTTGTGCGCTGCTTCAGCGCGGCCCGCCGTGAGCGGCTTTATTCACTGTCAGCTCTGTGTGAGACACTGTTTTTGTTTTATTGAGACTTTTTTATTGTCTGCAGTGGTGTTTGAGTTCATTTTAAGTCTATTTAATATAAAAAGGGTCATTCTAAACACTTGTGGCATTGATGTTTCTCCATATATAATTTTAAGGTTTTTTGAATAAATAACATTCATAATTTAGTTTTTGTGAACATTTTTTTTATCGTCACTGACTCATTGAATTAGACTATTTATATAAAAATATACATGTTGTATTATTATTATTATTATATACAGCCTATTTTATATAAATACATATAAATATAAGAATAAGAAAAAAAAAAAAAAAATATATATATATATATAGATATATATATATATATATATATATATATATATAATATGAAAATAAAAAATGAAATAAATTGTATATAAATTATTTATAATTATATATATTGATGTCTTTGTGTATGTGTGTGTGTATATATATATATATATATATATATATATATATATATATATATATAATATATATATATTATAATCTGAAAAGGGTTCCCACGGGTCCTTGAAATCCTTGAAAGTTTCTGAAATCTGAAAAAAAAAAAAAAAATTCAAGGCCCTGGAAAGTTTTTGAAAAGAAACATACATTGAAACAGGTCCTTGAAAGTACTTAAATTTATTTTGGGCAAGAAGTTTCCTGGAAAAAATTCCATAAATTCCATATTATTCCCTCTGGTCCGCTAATGTGTTATTTCATCAACACTTCGTGGCCTATGCGTACTAGCTTGCTTGATTTACACTAGTTAGGCGCATTTACGCGTTACGTTAAGTGTTTCCCACGTAAGGGACTTTTGAATCGCCCAAAATGTCGGGGATTCGGCTTTTACTTTCTACAGTCACCAATGATTGTGTGCGTTTTGGTATTAGAGGGCTGCAAGGGACTGTTTTCTTAATGCCGCTCCCACTGAATTTCTGACCATTATTGCGCGCTCCCATGATTTTTGTGTCCAGTCCCGCCCGCTTTCGCAAACAGTCTAATACTGCATAATTTCCATGCATCAGGGAGCATCTATCAATATGCAGAGTATTGAAATCTCTTTTGAATAAGTGCTCGCTGTTCACTTTCACTTCTGTTTACGCGATCATGCACGCTCTGTGTAAAGTAAGATCAGATATTTGTCAATAAGCTCAGGATCTGTTGAGCAGCAAATCCTCCAGCGTGATCTATCAGCCATCTCTCTCTTCTCAACCCGTGATCAGTCAAATCTGACTCCTGCAGCTCGTGTTGAATGCAGGGATGCCAAGTCTGGGTTTTTTTTCCTATGACTACTTTTAAACTGTTAATGGGTTGATTTTCACCCATGGGTTAAAGGTTTCAAATGTTGCTTAATTACATTTGACTGAAATGCTTGTATTGAAACATTTTGCATTCTGCCTATGATAAAACTGTGCTAGATGTTAAGTTTTGTGAAGGAGGGCCACTGGCAGGAAGCTTTTTAGCTGTGTTTATGATCAATATGCATATCAGTAACTGTTGAATATGTATTTTAGGTATGGAAATTACATTTTGAGTTTTGATATTTGGGATAGGGTCATTGCACTACTTTGGGCACTACTTTAACCACCAACCAAACACACCCCACCCTCCCGCACCACTGACCTCTTTTTGGAAAACTAAAATATGGCCACCCTACATGATGTTCATGTGCGCACAAAACTACTATGATGGTACCTCGACGTTTCACAGACATACCGTGAAATTAATGTTGAATTGCTTTGCTTGTTAAGATCATGTAAACCCATGAGGTAAGAAAAACTTAAAAGCATATTCATATATTTTAAAACTTCTGGTTACATGAGCCTAAGCTCTTTACAATAAAATCCATGCAACAGTTAATATCATTTTAGAATACAGTGTAGGATGTACCGAATATTCTTCAGTTTTATGCAAAACAGAACTACAACAAATAGAATATTGGATCTCTTTCATGGCCAAAAATAAATGCCAAAAAAAATGTGCATAAAAATTTGCATAGTTGTGTTTGAGACACGAAAACTGTAACAATGTATCTTACAAGATAACACGATGTAACCTTACTCTCACTTGAAATGTGTCCCCACATCAAGTCCTTGAATTTGAGGGTATAGGACCTGGAAAGTCCTCGAAAGGTCCTTGAATTTGAAGTTAATCAAGGTGTGGGAACCCTATTACAATGAAATTAAAATGAAGATAAAAAGGAAATGAAAATAAGTTATATATTATGTATATTATTATATTCATTATGTAGATAAATTTATTTAATATTATTTATCATATATATATATATATATATATATATATGCGTGTGTGTGTGTGTGTATATATGTATGTATATAAGAATATATATATATATGTATATATATATATATATATATATATACATATATATTATACTGCGATGCACATTGTGATGTGTCACAATGTGCATCGTTTAGTTTCACAAGGAGTGGTTTCTGTAGTTAATTTTCAGTAAATAATCAGTGTAGACTGGATAGAAAGTTGTGAATGTGAGGTTATGTAACGGTAAATAAGGCTCTTTTGTTATAAAACGGTAAGAAAAATCCTGTTTTGCATGACCTGAGAGCGGTGCGCAGATACAGAATCTGTTGACAGAAACCGAATCTTTATCCTGGTTTGAGTTTTTGTCAGTCTGTTGTACTGCTGTTCATCTTAAACTCTGCTCGTGTCGTGAGGAAGGACGGGCCGTAATATAACCCACCCCTAAACCTGATCGCCCACTGTGTGTGAGATTTATTTATATTCAGAGAGAAACTGAAGATTCCTGCATATGTGGAGACACACACACACAGTGTTAATGATCCCCACCACAGCACACACTCATGATGACTGCCACTCATTGAAAACAATCCAGTCTTGTCAAGGTTAAAGGCTTTCTCGCAGCACCTGCGTTTGGACATCACAGTCCAGACTTCTGCCTCTGATCTCTGCCGCCGGGGAATATTTATAGCCTGTGAATATCTAAGATCAGTTCCTCCCTTATTCTCACTGAGTTCTGTTTTACAGATAGTGTTCCTCTTTTGAAGACCTTTCACGCTGTATTTCAGTCATATAGCTCCTGAACAGTCGTGTAGATTAGAGTCGAGTTAGCTGATCAACACCCCAAACCCTCATTTACCCCCTCAGTCAGATTCTTTTATGGCATATGAACTTTGATTATTTTGTGGAATCATATGAGGTTCATATATGGTTCTTTTATAGCATCATAGGAACTTGTTTTATTATGACATCAGAGGAACTTAAAAGTTCTCCTATAGTATCATTACATTTACATTTAGTCTTTAGCAGATGCTTTTATAATAACTTATAGGTTTCTATGATGTCATTAAAGAACATTTAAGCTCCTATGATGTCATAAAAGAACCTCTAAGTACCTATAATTCCATTTAATAACTTTTAAGTTCCTATGTCATTAAAGAACATTTAAGCTCCTATGATGTCATAAAAGAACCTCTAAGTACCTATAATTCCATTGAATAACCTTTAAGTGCCTATGATGTCATAAAAGAACATTTAAGCTCCTATGATGTCATAAAAGAACCTCTAAGTACCTATAATTCCATTGAATAACCTTTAAGTTCCTATGATGTCATAAAAGAACATTTAAGCTCCTATGATGTCCTAAAAGAACCTTTAAGTACCTATAATTCCATTAAATAACTTTTAAGTTCCTATGATGTCATAAAAGACCATGTAAGTTCTTATGATGCCATAAAAGAACCTTTAAGTTAAATTATTACTTACTTAAATTAACTGGAACTTTTTATAGGTTTCTTTTAAGGCATTAAAGGTTCTTTAATGACATGATAAAAGCTTAATATCATCACATGAACTTAAAGTTTCTTTATCATGGTAGAAACGTAGGTTCTCTCATAACATCTTAGCAATTTAAAAGTTTCTTTTAAAAAGCTTCTCTTATGTCATCAATCTATAAAACCCATTTTTGGAAGCTTTATGCAGATGTTGAAAATGAAGTATTTTATTTCATACTATTGATCAACAAACATAGTAATTATACATTACATCTCACAGACAAGAGACACTATTTGTGTGTTTTTTTTGTGTGTGTTTATCCTCTTAAATGCACCTCACTTTCCTCACATGTCATTTCTGCTCCGTCCTGCAGCTCATGAAAAGCATGTGTATTTTAAAGGTCTCCGTAGCTCTGCCTAAATTTAAGTTTTTACAGGGACTGACCCTTCATCAGGCTTTGGTGTGGTCACGTCAGCGCTGCGCAGATGGACGGCTGTAATTACATGTGAAGCAGCTATTTTCTGTCCTTTGCATTGGGTTTCCATTACCTACAGTTCCTGTCCTGACGTTATTTAAGGCATGACCGTAGCTGTGCTGCAGCTAGTTTTATTTAGAAGGATATTGTAGAGCTTTCTGCAGCTTTATATACATACAGTGGCCTTAAAAAGTATTTAGATGCTTAAAATGTCTTAAAAAGTTAAATGCATTTAGCATTGTTTTTGCTGCAGTTCATGTGAGCTGATAGGTAGTTTAACAAGTGTTTTGTTGCATGGGGCATTAATTGCATGCTGCCGCTCCACAGGGCCGTGATGTCATGAAAGATTCATCACATCTGATGCCAAACCACTGCAGTATTTGTGGGGAGTTTTGCCAGTAACTGTATTCTGCTGTGGTTACAGGACTGTAAATGTGCAGATATGTTTCTGTGTGATTTCAAGTCAACATGCAACATGTGTTTTGCTCAGAAATGCATAACCTTACTGGGTTGAAATACTTATTCATGACATCATTTCATCCAAATGCCAAATTACATTTTTACTAAATATTGCAAATTATGTTTTTTATTTAGTAAATATGCAGTGTAGTGAGGTCATGTGACAACAGTGTAGCATACTACAGTTTGAAATGCTCATAATTATGGATTACATTTATATTAGCAATGTAGCACTGTGTGTATGTATTATATGAAATTAATTATATTACAATGTTTATAATGTATTTAAATATATATATATATATATATATAATATTACAATATAAAATTAAAAATTAAATTATTTTATATATCTGTATAATTTTTATAATGTTTTTATGTATTATTTTATTAATGTATTTAAATATATATATATATATATATATATATATATATATATATATATATATTATATATATATATATATATTATATATTTTTTTTTTTTTTTTTTTTTTTTTTTTAATACACACACACACACACACACACACATTCAAGGGAATGAGCTGATAAGATAAATACCTTGAATTCAACATAAGTAGCTTTGGATAAAAGCATCTGCTAAGTGCAAAGTTGGCCATCAGATGTACAAGGTAAATGTTTCTTTTTCTTTCTTTCTTTTTATTTATTTATTTAAAATTTTTGGAGAGATGAGTGGACGGGTTGAGGGTGAAAGACAAACTCTCAGACTCTTAGAAAGGAGCAACAGAAACCTAAAGAACGAACTGCAGTGACACATACACACACATGGGCTCTTGAAGCACGAGAGGCTGCAGAGAAAGAGGGGGATTGTGGGAGCTGTCAGTGGGCGTAGTGGGAAAGCTGATTCTGGCAGAAAAGCGTTGTGGGTCGGCAGAGAGTGGCATCGATGGCTGTGTCAGAGCGAGAGGAGGGACTCAGCTGGCAGGCGCTGAATGTTTCAGAGCGGACACATGGTTGCCCAGTTGGCAGGACGCCACCCTTTAAACCCAGCCTGCACTTCTGAGGCTGTGCGTGCGGCGGACACGAAACAGGTGCTGCACATACTGTAGACATCAAGAGTATGAATGCAGGACAAGTGGACTGTGTTTGAAATACTGTGTCCCTGTATCTAATGAACCGGAGGCGATGTCAACCACAGGTTTTAATCTCCTCTTTGACTCATTATTTAACCAGACTTCCAGAGATTTATACACCAAATTGTGTTGAAAATGCTCAATAACTGGATGCAGCATGAAAAACTGTCACATGACCTCCCTGCGTTGCATGTGTAATCATTTCATACTGCATAGTTTTGCATAATATTTTTTAAAAATAGTAGGTGGTTTGCAGCACATACTGTACTGTGCAATGTGCAAAATTAGATTCTATTTCATCACGATTTTTACAAAAAATGTAATTAAAGAATTTTTTTTTAATATAAAAATTACAAGTGGCACAACTACACATGCAAGTAGTGAAGTCAACAATGTTAATAATTATGGTATACATTTATATTAGCAAAATGTAACAATTTAAGTTATATGAAAAAATATATTATTTATATTAATATTATATATTATTTTGCATAATACTGTATTAATATTAATTATTATACAATATACAGAATTATAAATTTTAACAGTGCATGTATATTTTGTTATATAATATTTATATGTAAGATAATTAGGATTATATTGTATATATTTCAAATATTATATACATTTTATATACACAAACACATGTATATAAATGTGTAAATTTTATAATATAAAATTATATTTTAAGTTAAATTATAAGTATATAATATAAATATGGAAATGTTTTATTTAGTCCATGTTTTTTCGTAATTTTATATTTATATAAATATCAAAAAGA